>NC_134311.1:48499166-48761569 GCF_949628215.1 Phalacrocorax aristotelis
ATCATTAAAATCAGAAAAGTCACTTAAGTAGCAGAATTACCGAAAATTTACCTTATTGAGAGAATTAGAGCAAAATGTCACTTCTTAACCATATCCATAATTAATCAATTCTGTTTAATTTCCACGCTGGCAAAAACATTGTGTAAATGTTATAATAAGGTTTGCTTAAAGGGATTATTGTAAACTCATTATACACACTACGCATATAATTAACAATTTCAATCTAAATTCTGGCTCTAAGGGTGCTATACATTGTCAGGCAAAACAAACTGGCAGGGTGACCATGGCTTTAAAAATGCTGACATGTGTATTTTTACACTCTATGTAGTTATCTTGCTGTGGCATTAAATATGGCTACTCATACTACGAAACTGAAACATACATGACGTTGTCAGGAAGTGATTAAGTATGCTGCTATCTCAACAATCAGACATAATGAAAGGAATACAGAAGTCACTTTCATGTGACAAGTACTTACAAGGAAATAACAAATATCTCAGTCTTCTGAAGTCAGAGAAGAAAATGAAACCTTTTGAAGAAACTGCTGTGAATAGTTAGGTCTTCTCCAGTTACTAAATATGAATCTTATTGACATTACATGGGACCATAGTGCTGGAATCAATATGCCAGTTCACGAGTCTGTGGTGCAAGAGGTTGCTGCACTGCAATGCTCTGAACTAGAAAAAATTACTTGAGAATAACTCAGGATTTTGTAATGGTGAGATCTTATTACTTACTTATTGGCAATGAATAAAGACATTCTATACCTATGCTAGGTGTTTTGGGAGAGGGCTTGAAGAAATATTATGATGATGTCCTATGTTCTTCACTATCATGCAACTTTTAGGCCTTTAAGTCAGCTCAACATGTCTTAGTATCTATTCATTAAGAGCCAAATGGACTCTTCCCTCAGCCAGATACATTATACAGGAGCTACATTCATGAATACATTGAAAACTTTCACTGTTCTGCATTCTCAAATTATCTGTCCCTCAGCAAAGTTGTAATCTTTTACCTCAACCTATCTTTTTAATTTATTTATACCTGAGCATCTGGAACCCGGGGAATATCTAGGGCAGTGATTTTATACTACAGGTCTCTCATTTCCTTCTTTTGGTCTTTCATTTGCTTCTGATCACTTAGTCCTTCACCTGGTATGGACTGTGTCCATTCTAGTATCTCTTGGTAATTGTCATCAAACCTACTTGCCGCTATTAGGTCTACAGTAACATGGAGGATAAATTTTTCAGTAGTATTTTCTTGTTGCCCCAATACAATATGGAAAAGCAGACAATAAGCAAGTATAATCCCCTTTGAATATAGAATATTAGAAAGGTTACTAGGAAGCCTTCAGACTTCTGGGTTATTAAAACAGGAGTTTTGAGACTGGCTATGGTAACTGAGAAACTTTATAGAGGGTAGTGGTTGTATATTTTAACATTGCAGATCTTGGAATACAGCTTGAAAATTTTTCAGCCAGGTATGTGTTCTGTAAATGCATCATGGAAGAGTACCACAGTCTGCAAAGTATTGTATTTAAAGCTTCTATCTGCCACTAAGTATAAAAATGTTTCCTGAGGAAATGTAGCTCGTTATTATTGTGGGAATACAGTGGTCACTGAGGTGACATTATGTAGGAACTTTTCAATGTAGATCAATACTGGCAATTCATTTGTGTGGAAGACAGGATGCAGAAACAGAACCAAAGGGAAGGCCATGATAAAAGAAAAACTCTTATGTATTAAAATGGGAAGGGATAAGGAGCAGGCCAGAAAGCTTAGTGTATGACTAATTTACTCACACATATAGCAGACTACCAAAGGTCCTGCTGTTAAAACAGATATGTGCTGAGTTCCCTGTTATGGCAATGATTCTGTGTGAGATCCTTAAAGCAGTTATTACCATAATTTTGCACCCTTTTCCTCCTTCATACACGCTGGTGAAGTAGCTAAAGACTATCTTAAAAAAGAGTGCAAAATGAAAAAAAACAAATATCCCCATTTGCAGTAAGATACAGAAATATATCTTTCCTATATATAGTAGCCTGTGGTCACCTTTCATATTGCTGTAGATTATTTTTGGTGTCAAAGGACAAGACTGAATGCTTATGCAAGTATTTGCAACTGATGTGATTAGTAGATTTCAGCAGCTGGAAAAGTAAACATTCCAGCAAATGGAGGTAGGAAGTATCTACAGTACAGAAGATACTGTAGTAAGAATCAGGAACTGAAAGCAATAGCATGTCATTATGGTCCTGAAATCTCTGGGTTCTTTCTGTTATTTACTACCACTTAACTGTAGGCAGCTGACTCATATTTATCAGACAGTTTTCAAAATTCTCATAAAAACTGTGGGTTATGTCTTGCTCACTCTTCTATTACACAAATGTCTATGAATCTCACGAATGAAGAAACTAGAAGCAGGGAACCTTTGTGTAAGCACAATGAGGATCTCAAAAAGACTAAACCAAGTCAAAGAAAAACAGAAATATCAGTATGCTTTATCTTAAAACAGTATTTAAAATTAAAGAATTAGCTTATATGGTTGTTCATACCTAGGAGGCAACAGCCTTTATAACGATCAGCAGAATAAGCAGCGCAGCAAGGATAGTACTGCAATGGAAGATCAGTTCTTTAAACAACTTTTTTAGAGAAGTTGAAGCAATTTTAAACCATTTAGTTAATCCATTAAAATATTGAAGTTTAATTTCATTTATTAAACCAGCCATGGAAGATGAAAACCATTTTAAGAAGTTGGAAGATTATTAAAAAACAAAAAACAAAAAAGAGCCCAACAAAAAAAAAGTTGATATCCCTTTCTCTTGATCCAACAGTCAGGGGAATCCCTGACTGTCAAAGGAAGATTTCCTGTTAATTTCAACAGGAGAAAAAAAATTTATTTTTATATATATATACACATCTATACACACACACACACACACATATATATATATATATGAGAGCAATTTAGTAAAATCTTGCCCACGTGCAAAACTGGCTAATAATAAATCAGGAAGAAAAGAGCCAAATTTACATTCCAAGTGCAAATAATCTCTAGATTGGTTCAGGCTTAGTCCTTTAATAGCATTGCTGGGTGAAATATCCAGCTCTTTGTTTTAAAGCCCATTACGCTTAGTGGTAATTGGAAAATGTGCAGAAACATGGATAACTGAGGAATTAGAGTGACTCCTCATCTCTTTAGTCTCCTCAAATGTTTTTCAAGGGTTATTTCAGATGGTGGAAGAATGACACCTCTCCTACTGCTTCATGGAGGTTTCTGATAGGCTGTTCTGCACCTATCTTGAAGAATTAAGCCTAATAATAAGATTTTGACTCTTTAATGAAACCTAATTAGACACAAAGCATTATTTGGTGCACTGTTCTGTGAACATTGAGACTGCAATTGTGTGAACAGCTACCATGAGACAAGGTAATGTCTGTGAAGCACAGAGTGGTAGAGCAACTTTAAGGGAAAAAACCAAACAGGCCTGCAGAGTATAGAGTGTGTCAAGCACAGTATAGTGAACTCTTGTCTATATTTCTCTGCTTTCAAGGGCTATGGCTATGAAGCAAAAAGTAGTGACACCAGTTTCTTTCCATCTTGTTATAGTAAATTGTCATTACACAACACAGAAGTGCAATTTCATCTTAGGAAGGATGCTTTGCAATGCTGCAGTGGTAGATAGGATTGACGTTCACAATGCCTCCTCTGTATGGCTTCTTTGGAAGGTTATATAGGGAGACATGAAAGAGTCTTTGAACTTATTGTCTATGAGACAATGAAAACTCTCCAGCACATAGGAGCTGTTAAAAACAAGGTCAACCCTATGCAAAAATGGCAGTTCTGAAGAAATATTTCATGGCTACACACAACATTTAAAATATTTAAAATATCTTTTTTGTTCTTTGGAGCACAACTTTTAAAGAAGAAAAATCTGTATAGTCAAGATAAATGAAAGATGTGTGTGAATTATTAGGACTGACTATGTAAAACCAGCTCTGGTTTTAAAAAAAATAATGTTTGCAAAAGTGAAAACTTCTTATATTTTTCTAGATTCTTTCCTTTTCTTTTTATTTTTCCTTGAAAGACATTTTTCACTTTAAATCTTACAAGGATTTTAATAATTTTTACTCAAATCTCACTAGCCCGTGAATGAATCCTTCTTACCAAAATATTAATATTGTTGTTCATATTTAATGAATTGTTGGAACAATAAAACTTTTTTAGGGGTCTGAAAATTGGCTTGGTATACACTTGAATAAAAACAGTAAACATTATTTAAAATAAGGATACAGGCTATCAGATGCACAGTCTATGCAACTGGATACACCCGCTCCTTCTTGACAAAAACATTTATTCTAAAGCTGCCTTAATTTACAAGAGTCTGTTAAAGGAAGGCATCTAATATCCCTCTGAAATGCAGAAAAATAAAGTGACACAAACCATAGTCTCTTGAACCATTATGTTAAATTTGGCTAAATGTTTTTATTTCAAAATAACCTATGAAGCTGCAATTACATTTTTCTGTATTCTGTTGCTCAAAATGGTTTGGCAGGGATGAGTTGACAGATAGTGTATGTTTATAACCTGTGGGATATAATTATTTCTTAGTTTTGGAGGGGCTATATTGAACTCTAGTAACTTGGCCTGTGAATTTTTATTACTCCTTTATAACTCATTCTGTATACTAATGTAGTTTCTATCACGAAGGTATAGCTTTCTGTTACTTTGATACAAAGGACATAAAACCCCAAAGGAATGAAATCTGCAGTATATAGGTGCTGGTTATGTTAATTCTATATTATATTTGCCTTATCTTTGGACTGTATGATGCCCAATGGCTGTAACTTGATGTACATTTGGAATTCATGGTTAAAACCTGTAAACTTTTTTTTCAGAATTAAATAACGAGTAATTAGATATACATTAGGTGGCCTTACACTACTTTTATAAGATATATTGGCATGCATTCTCAACTTCCAATATTTATAGGCCTTACAATATATTGCATTTCTATTTTATTTTTTTGATTAAAGTCTGTAGAACTATCCTGCTGAAGTAGCCATGGGTTTTCAATATGCTTTGGTAGCATCATACAAAATCAGATATTAAATGTACACTTTAACAGAAAAATGAGACATGTCTTAAAATAAATAGTCTGTGTTTGAAAAAATTACCCTGCAAATAGAATGTAAATGAGCAGAAGAGAGAAAGGAACTATGGTAGAATATGCTTATAAAATAGATGGGAAAAGTAGGTCACAGAGAAGGAATAGACACTGGCTTTATATGATAGGCAATCTTATAATTTATTTAGTTTATAATTTATTTACAAGAACATTCATGCATCAAAGACAGTATAGACTTGTTCAAAAATGGAGAGTTGATCTGCTTGCACTCCAGAAACTGTTACAAGATCATTCAAAACTCCTGATCATAGTATTAGAAGCTCAGTTTTGATCTGTGAAGCAAGAACCCCTTTTCCAGCAATGTGTAGGGGAAAATGAGTTAAGCGGATGTGGGAGAAGGCTGTTCCACTGAGCTGCCATACCCCATGCATTGCTTTTTGATTCGGAGAAGCATTACTGAGTAGTGATAATTGAAGTTATAAATCACATGAAAAAGAAAAAGGGAAAATCTTTGGTTGCTAGATTCTTGCTTCTGTATTGAGGTTGTGTGTGTGACAAACAAATTGTAGACTTTTTAAATGTTGTTTCATTGGACCCTAGTTCAGCCAAGCAATCTGAGCAGCATGAACCCCTTTTATGTGAAGAGTGCTTAATTGTATGCTGACAGGTAAGTATATGCTTACATGTTTTTCCTGCCACGTTAAGCATTGCGTCATTGTCTGTGGTAGGAAAGATATGATATCACTGTAGATAATTCTGAAATGATGTTCCAAATTGTAAGTGTACCAAATGCCTACCATTTATATATTTTCATTAATTTAAGGCCGACTTATCTGAAGTCTTCTTGTATCCACAAACACACACAATTGAGGTCACATGTCAAATTACAGTATTATATTGAGCAGTCAAGCATGTGCTTCCCCAGAATGTTTCTGGAATAAATGCAGAAGGAGTCATGCTTTCAACAAGCAAAGCTCATTTTAGTGAAAAAAATATACCTAAGATGGCTTATTTTTAAAAATATTAAAACTGAAGGTATTTCCAACAATGTTTGAAGCAAATGTCCTATTGCAAAACATATTATTGCTATTTGAATCCAATCATGTTTATATTCCTTATAAATAACTTGAAAATGACATTGCAGTGCTTGACTGGTAAATAAGAAATAAATAGTGGAAATAATGATAGCAAATAATGGAAAATAGTATGATGTTTCCCCCCAAAATAAAATTGTTCCTTTCAATTTTTACATTAACTCTGTTATTTTAAAGAGAAATGGTAGATAAGATGCAGCAAATCATATCTGTTTCCATTTTGGTGTAGTCAAAAGCTGCAGTAGCAACACCATAGCTCATCATCAAGTGTTGTTCTTGTAAATCTGGTTACTCATCTATGATCAGCTTGTGGTTGCTTAGTCCTTTGATTCGTATTCTCAGATTTGAGGAAAGCAAGCAAATTAACATGCATCTTATCTCATGCCTTGTGTAAAAGGCAACCCCAAATTGGAGTCTTCATGTAGAGAGGAACATAGGAGACCATTCAGGAAAAAACAGATGGAAGACACGACCAAACAGGCCTAGCAAAAACTGCATCCTCCCTGGTAAAGTATCTTTTAGATTAATATGGGAAACTATTCTCAGATCAGTGTGGGAATTTCGAATGTAACAGTCTTATCCATGAGGTTATAATGAAATCCAGCCCAGTGCACCAACCAGCCTACTATGATTAGGTTTTGTTTTAAAGGATTATTTGTCAAGAAAGATCTAACACTTAACGTGTGGGCTGAACAGTAGCGGAGTCTGACAACACATTGAAAAACAAACCTTTACCGAGGCAGTACGAAAGTGTGCAACAATGCACACATATAGTGGTCACTAATAACAAACACAGGATCATAAGGGATGTATGGCTCTTTTGTACTGCCAGGGATACTTAACGTCCTGGGTCATCTGGCAGGAACAGTAAACCACGCAAAACTTTCTGAATGCAGGTAGAAGTTGTGCCACCTCTTGGCTCTGCCAAGAGCAGTGTGATTTGAGAGAATCATTTGTGTCTAACATGAACAACATGGGCGGCATCTTGCCTCTGCTTCTAGTCAGGGGACTGGATGTCAGGAGAGAGAATGTTGGCAGTGTGTCTGTGCTGCTGATACTGGTCAAGGGCAGTGTTGGGAGGCAGGGTGTCATAATGTTAGAAGTTAGACACTAATGCAACATTTACATGTGATTCATGACTTTGCTTAAATGACATATATTTTGTTGTTTATCTTCACCTAAGCTGTATATAAAAGTCTTGGAGATACATGTGCAAATCCTGTCAGAGCTGATCTTTCAAGGTAAGGAATTAGAGCTATCCATTTCACTTAAATTATTCTCATTCAATTATTGGCTGATAAGGAAAATAGTTTTTATTATTTAGGGAAGGGAGACTTGTTACCTTATGCCTTCAGGTGTTACTCCTTGCTGAAAAAAAAGAAAATCAAAACATTAAGGTTACACTGCTGAATGCTTCCTTGCTCTCCAAAGGATATGTTTTATTGTAACTGACTTGCCTTCCACAAAACACATACACAGGGAGTGGCTGTCTTTATTAAAGCATCTTCATTTAGTTTTCTCATTTTAAGATTATTTACTCCAGCAGGATACAATCACAGCTGTTGGACAGATATCATTGCTGTTTCTAATGGCTTGTCTTCGCACAGCCTACCCTTTCAATAATTGTAAAGTATCAATTAAACCTAATAGATGTTGAACTTCACTGTTTTTCTCATTAATTTCTCAGAGAACAGTCTATTACATTTTTCATTAAGAATAATTGGTTTAGAACATTCTATGATTGCCTTATTATTTTTTCCATATTTTCAACATAACACTTTTGTTCTTTGTGCAATTGTGCATCTCTTTCTCATTATAGAATAAATGTTTTTCTTCTGTTTAACATTTGCTATGCTACCTCCTACCACAGGATTCTTTTACTATTACTTCCCGCACCCTGTATATTACCACTACTGGTGTGTAAAATCAGTCTCTTCTGTTTTTTGGGTTCCTCATATTTGTCACAAAAGCTCCCTTAGGAGTATTCAGTCCTTACAGCCCCTTTTCTCACTTCTGTTCCATGCTTAACAGATCCACACTTGTGATTATCCAGTAATAGCTGACAAAGGTAGAACTACTTCAATTTAGAGAAAGATGCATCACCCCCCACCTTCTCACTTAAGTTTCAAATTGATGATTGGGGAAAAGCAGTAGCTTTTGGTTTGATTTTTTTTTTCTGAGAAAGTATTTAAATTTTAATAGCTTAGGTGAATGAAGAATTAAAAACATACATTTTTAGCTTATTTTGTCAAAGTCTGTGGAATCTCCATCCCAGCAGATGCAAATGCCTTTCAACTACATTTTGGAATATCAATGTTTGGGCTTATAATTTTAAACAAAGAATGTAAACTGTCTTATACCCAGAAATCAAATAAAGATGGTTACATATTTTCTCTGAGTAGTGACCTAAAAACCAGAAAAGCTTCTGTACATGTCTTAATTTTTATAATTGTTTACTTCAGTCATACATTCATTTCAGTAGTACTTTAAAAAAAACCTGAAAAAAAAATTTTTATTTTCTAAATTCATACCGCAGACACACATACATAATATTTTTTCATCTTTATTGTACTTCAGGGAATTGCCACCTTCTTCTTGTTTGATTATTTGTAATTAAGACACATAGTTCTAAACTCAGAGCACATGTATTGAATAGTTGCAATAAATGATTTCTAGTGAAACCTTACACAGGAAAAAACTTGTATTAGTTCACATTCTTCATAGTAATTAATTCAAGAGTTTTCCACAATAATGAAATTATTCTGTATTCTGTAAAAGGTTAAAAACACTGGATAACACATATATAATCAATAATTAACTTCTATATGTTTGAGTAATTATGGCATTGATATATTTGTTCCAAACTGCAATGTTTAGGAATCCTAAATCTAAAAATGTTTTTTGGTAATATTGCTGAAGAATAAGTAGTTTTCAATATGGAACTCATAAAGAAAGTAATGTAGGTAATAACTTTTGTAAGGGACTTTTAAAAACAAAAGCAGTAGTTGTAGCTTCATTGACTTTGATATTCTGAGACTAAAACCAAAATGCAACTCTTATAGTGAATGAAAAGCAGGGAAGCAATGAACCAGGAGTACGTTATGAGTGAAAACTTACTGAGATCTGCATCTTTATCTTTCTGTTTTATGTGTTGATATCTGAACAAATGTGCAGATATGCATTTAAATGTTTGCTAATTTATTTGACTTCTTTCTGCACAGATTTTTTAGCTTTTTTAAAAATTTATTTCTGTTCCATTTTATTCTTGCAGCATAAGATGCCTTATATAACTGTGCCTCTCCTTGATATCATGTAAAGTTTGCAGCTCTCTTAACTCTTGAAGATTAAGCATTAAGAACGGGGCAATTGAAGGTATAGTTACCTTATGTTGACTAGATCAAAAATCAAGGTACAAAATCATAAAGATAATTTAAAATAATGTATTTTCAATACACACACCATTGGGTCTCCTGACCAGTCAGAACAAGCTGAGGGTTTTACTAATGAAATATTGATTGTTGCCAGTCCTATGACAGTGGCATTGTTTAAGACAGTGTAAATAAGCAGTAATTCGAGGGCCAGACTCACCAATATTGAAACAGGGATGTCACAGCCATTGATCTGGGACTCATTAGGGTGCAGACTGAACATTACTGTGCAATCGTGCTAGTGAGATGGATCACCATTTGCAGATAGAACATGCAGAGGGATTTTACTGTCTTTTCCTGAGAAACGTACGCAGTTTTCCAACAATAAGGAGATTTGTGGATACACAAATCAAGTCTGTTGTGGAAAGGATATTTGTCTTGGAGCTCTGATTTGCTTTTACAGACCCTGAAGCAAGATCAAGGCAACATGGCTTCAGTTTCAATGTGCAAAGCTAGCAATTGTAGCACAAAGCCATAGGAGGATCTGAGGAGTCTTTGCTTTTTTTCTGTGATAACTGCTAGGATAGTGTTTCTGTGGCATGAGGACTTTCAGGAATTCATAGCATAAGGTAATTCCTGAATGCCCAAAGTTCATGGAGGAAAGTTAGGCTCATTAATTTATTCCTACTAATTAGACAAAAAGACAACGATCCCAGACTACTCTGGAGGAATATAGGAATGCACAGTTCAAAATATTGCAAATCTGTTAGACCATGGAAATCTTGAAGATCAGCTAAAAAACAGAGGCTGTAGGATAGTCTCAGTGAAGACAAGAATTAGCTAGGAGGCTGGCCCCACATCTCTTACAAAGGGTATGGCAGATTATCCTCTAATTTCTAGTTTGGATGAACAATATGAAGGAGGCAGCCTTTACATTATCAATGATCTAAAAAGTATCACATTCAGAATATTCCTGAGTTCGTGGCACTTCCAGATTTCTTTTTTCTTTCTGATAGATCTTATACCTTCTCGTAAACATGCCATAGATGGCCTTAGGGGGTTCTTTATTGAATTTTTGACTACAGAAAAAGATTCATTCCCACTGGAAAAAAGTAATAGCCTGCCTGATGTTCAAGCTATGCAATTCTACAAGCAAGCTGAGTCCCGATCTCTGTATTTCAGTCTAGAATGTTCAAATCTATTACACTGGAACTGGTATAAAATATTCAATGAATCATTTCGATACAATCCTTATGGTTTTGGAGTTTTCTAGTCTTTGACTTACATTATGGTAACAAGTCTCATGATGACTAATTGGAACTAATTGCATCTTAGAACAAATTAAAGAGGGTGAGATGGGAGGGGGAAATTAAAAAAAAATCCCTTCTGTAAAATATATGAGTGGGTGTATTGTGCCTGAGCAGCTGTGTTGCTAAGTACTTTGAATGTTTCCTGTGATCTTACAATCCTAGAAGTTCTGAAAAAAATACCCATACATATCTTTTAGAACTTACTCTTCTGCATGAAGTTTCAGACTAATACATAGTGACTTTATTCCATTATGAAGTCACTTAATTTAATCATTACTTTATATAACTGATTATTGGAATACAGTAAAACTCTCCAAATCAAAGAATACTGTAAGAAATGAAGGATGTGGGTGGATGATACCTGACGAAAGTGATTTTTCCAACTGATTTTTTTTTGCAGAAAAGTTAACCACATACTTCAAAGACTTCTTATTGAAGTGTTTTATCCCAATCCATTTTAAAAATTATTGTTTCTTTTGGTCCCTGGTACTGATGGATACATATATATTTAAAAGAAACCACTCTCCAGCTGGATATCTGCCTGAATTACAAGATTCATCAAAAGATTCTATATAATGTACAATCACCTGAAATTTTTGAGACATTATCAAATTCAGACATGATTTTTCTCTGTTCCTCAAATCTTTTTAAAATAATCATGTTTTTCATTGAAACTAATAATGGCAATAGTGTGATTGGAATGAAAGATCCAAATTTAAGTGTAATTTAATTCCTTTTTTTAAAAAAAAATTGTTTTAGATCAAATTCTTATTTTTGTATTGTATTTTTACATATACATCACTAGAAAGTATCTCTTTCTTAACATTATCACAGAGCACATTTTTAAAAATAACTGGCCCATTCAGAATCTCACATCTTAATTTTCAATGTCAAGACTGTCTATTCAAGCAAACCAGAAAAAAAAAATATTGAATACTTGGATTAAGGGGGTGGGGGGTGGGGGTGGGGAAAAGAGAGAGAGAAGAGAGGGAGTAGTTCTTCTTATGGTTAGTGTATGACTCATTATATTTTGGAATACTGACTTCTATTTAAGTGAAATTTTGTTATATATTTTTCATTTATTTTATACTCCATGACAATATAGATCACTGAGAACAGAAATCAAAAGAAGCTTGGCTTTCAGCTAGGTTTATTTAATCCATAATTTGCTAAATCCTATTATTTTTGCATAGCAACCCTATGTACAACTTATGCAAGGGCTTTTAAAGACAAAGTTTCCTGCGGCCCCTTCAACAGAAAAAAGCTACTACAGCTCTATGACTTTTGAGGTGGGCTGTGTTTCTTCCCTGCACTCTCTTTCTCAGCACAACTTCTTCTTTTACAGAATACTGTCTTTGGGACTTGAAAGAAGTATTTCACCTTAAATATCTCCAGTATTCTTTTCTCTTCATATTTTCACACTCTTCAGTCTTAAATTTTGGATGCTTCATTGCCTGCAGCATTGCCAGAGTAAGAATCCTTCAACTCTAGCTTGTTCATGACAGTATTGAATCCAATGGGATGTTGGATTCACAATCACTATATTTTATAAAGTTTTGGTTCAATATTGAATTACTAGGTGTGAAATAGTAGAGACGCTGTTTTATAGATTTTAAAAACAAATCTTTTCAGTACTTCAATCATAACATTTAATCAAGTACTACTGTTACTACTGAGATTGACAGTACCACACTTCAATACATTCAGCTTAGAGTGGGAATCAAGAAGTACACAACGCCTTACAAGTTCTGTCTGTTTAGGGTTGTTTTTTACAAGAATAAGTGTCATTATATATTCCTAGGGTAATATATTTACTTCATTGGAACACAGATTCAAAAACATATGTGAAAATCATCTTACATGATTGCAGTGCTGTATCAAATTAACTGAGAATTAATTTCTTCTTATAGTAACCTCTTAATGTCTCTCTAAAGATTGTTCTTTATCGGTCATATTCGTGTATACTTGATGTTAATGAAAATCTCTAAGGAACACTATTGCATTGCAGTTTCTGCTATAGTTGCATACTCCTTTCCATCTGAACATTCCTTTTGAAGCAGTGTTTGACTTTATAATAACAGTATTTAGTTAATGTGTGCATGCACATATTTTACAGCTAAGCTTTAATCACTTTCAAGGCTAGGTTTTTGTTTACTGGTCTTCAGAAATTAATCACTGCCAGTGCATTGTTAAAAGAAAAATAATGAGACATTGATGAAGTGGCTACAATTTGTGCACTCTGTATAAAAATCAGATTATGCAGAACAAAATCAAGAACTTAAAAGGTATTGTTAAGGCAAGCTCCTTTCCTACCTTGCATTGCAAACGGTGATGGTTAAAGGTGCAATAATTATCTGATGGTAGTATGAAAAGAAGGGAATGCTTTAATAAATATTTGAAAAAAAAAAAAATATTTGCACGGATAGACCTAGTGCAATCTTCAAGAAATACTGATATAACAAGGCAGCTTGTATTTCTCAGCTTTCTTTGCTATAATAACAGCAGTTATTATAAATGAGTGATATGCCATCTTCTGTGATTGAAGTGACTTTACAGTTAAAAGCTTGTATCCCACATGGATGGGGAGTGGGGCAATATATATAAAAGAGGTTAAAGTCCATATATTTAATAAAGTTAGGTATAGTACATCAGGAGAACAGATGTTTATGTTAAAGAGAGAGAAGAGAGACTTAGGTGTTTATCTTTATCTGCTTCAGGAGTTATACGTTTCCAACATGTTCTAAGAAGAAAAGAAGAAGTCTGTAGATGTCTTGATCACAATCTCTTTCTCAGAACAGTCACTTCAGAAACTATTTCTCTCCTACAGATTCTGTAACACTACTTTTCCAGCAGGGTCAAATCTAAATGTTTGGAAATCAATTTGGGTGGCAGGTTTTTTTTCTGTTTGGTTTTATTTTGGTTGGTTTTCTTTTTTTAAGTGACAAAACCTTTCCTTGGAGTCACAGGAGTCCTACTCATCTAGGATGTCTTTTCATAGTTCTAGAAGTGTGTCCTGCAATCCTTCATTCAGCTCTCTTCCAGAGGTAGTACTGAAGACATGCATAAAGGTTCTGGATCTATCTTCAAGTTTTAGCAGTAAAAAGATAAGGGAAACAGAAAATGGAGAGAAGGCAGGGAGGGAGGGAGGATACTGAAATAAAAACTACTGGAAATTTCCCAGCTAGTTCATCTACCTTTTTTCCGTTGTTTTTGCTTTTTATTTTCATTGTTTCATTGTAATTTTTTTTTTCCTTGGGTTGCAAAGAACAATCTTTCTCCTTGCAAACTGCACACCTGAATAATTGTATTTGCAGTTTTGTTAT
Source organism: Phalacrocorax aristotelis (assembly GCF_949628215.1). NCBI lineage: Eukaryota > Metazoa > Chordata > Aves > Suliformes > Phalacrocoracidae > Phalacrocorax > Phalacrocorax aristotelis. Next base: position 48,513,390 of record NC_134311.1, read on the forward strand.
TACTATGTCTGCTCGCAGAAAGAGTGCATTCACAGTAGTCAAAGAATTTTGTCTTGTTCCCTACTGGGATTGTGAGCAGCTTTATCTGTCACTAACTCATACCCTTCCCTGGATGTTTCACTAGGATCTGCACCAAGCTGAACATAAGTTTGCTCTCTGCCTTCTTTGCCTTAAATAAGCTATTTGTGACAGTCAGGCATTCTAGCTTCCAGTGACAGAGGATGCTAGGTGAATTAGTCACTACATCTTCCATCTGTATATCCTGCATCACTGTTTCTGTGCCAGATATTTTCATAATGGAGACAGAATAACAGTTCCATGATTCTATCTTTCATTTTGCCCTGAGCAGGGAAGTAAACAGACTCCTTCAACTGCATGAAAGAAAACTGGGATATTCAAGTAGATAAATTTCTTTCAGTTATAAAGTACATTTGCACCAAATTTAAAAAAAAAAACAACAAAAAAAAACCAAAAAATAACCCAAACCCACAACCAAATAAACCCAAAACCACAAAAAACCCCACAACCTTAAGAAAACCCACCCCCAAAAAAACACCTGAAATAAAGCATATAGCATTTTAGAGCTGACACTAGTTTATTCTCAGCAATTTTCCTTAGTGTCTTCTCCTAAAGGACTGATGAGTCTGCCAGTATGGTAATAGACTACTTGCTTCTGCCTGAACCCACAAGTAGTAACCAAATTCATTGTACCCACAGGTAATTTTCCTCTTCTGCCTGCACTTATATGAAGCAGTATTTCTCCACATTTGAAGCACATTCATCTTTTTTCATAAAATCACTTTAGGATTACATCCCTCCATGCAGTGAAATAAAAAATGTTCTGCTCTCAGGGCTCATGAGTAGACAGATGAGAACCCTGACTGAAGAAATGCGAAGGGGAATACAAGGGGTCACTTAGGCGAGGAGGCCATGACCACTAATGACATCATAGTGTTTTCTAAGGGCTGTCAATGGGACCAATGTCCTGTTGGAGTGAGCATTTAGATACATACATAGTGAGACATGCTCTCCAGGTGAATTTGCAACCTAAATAGACAAAGTATAACGTGGACATATAATGCCTTGGATTTCTTTCCTTCTCAAAATACCTTCCCATATAAGGTAGGAAGGGTGAAGAATATCAAGATATGAGTAATTTAACCAATGCCACACTATGGGTCAATGGGGAAGCTTAGAAAGACTGCAGTCCAAGTCAGTAAGTTGTTGCCGTCAGATTAAAATCCAGAACTGAGCTCATGCTCCAGATCTTGCCTAATACAGGATCTGCAATTTTGTCTGATCCTTGTGGGCGGAACTGTGTAGGAGGAGAATAGCATTACCATCTTTTTCTCTTTTCCGGTACCAGTGCCAGTCAGAGTCTGGCCCAGGGCCTATTCTGAGGGAAGAACAGACTTGGGATCTGGCTTGCTAAAATCATTAGTCTTCTTGGTCCTACTTCTATACATATCTATAAAATAAAAATTATGAAAGTACTGTAGAACTTTTTCCTAGGACCCCATAGGAGTATTTTGGGGCATTTTGAAGTTACATAATGAAAAATGCTACAGAAGGAACAGATAAGTTGTGTGCAAGAAGGCAATAGAGCTTTGTCAGCAGGAATCAAGGGACTAATTTGTGATGGTTTTCCTTTTGCACTGGGCAACTAAAGCAATGAGATGCATATGAGAGAACAGAGCCCTAAAATCAGACTCACAGTACTGGATTACAGCTGTCTTGGACTTGCTTGGACTACATATACTGTTGTAATTCACAGTTTGCCTGGCATGGTGCAGAGAGAACCACATGGTTGTAATTAGTGACTGTATGTGCTTCAGTTGCTAATAATAGCCCTAGGTGCCTGAAGGGGTTTTGTGGTTTTAGTTTACAACTATCTACATTTATCTCTGGTGAAAGGTCTTTGCTGCTTTTCCTTTCTGTTCTTCTTGGTGAGTCACACCAAGGAATGGATGAACAAGTAGAAAATTATTACCACTGAATCAATCAGTGCTTCAGAATCTACTGAAAAGTATGTGTATTCATAAGTGAGCATATATATGAATTATATAATTACATATTTATATATATGAATATTCAGTTATATATTTATATGTATGTATAAAAGAATGTAACAAGGAACTGTATGAAGGAAAAAAATGAAGGCTCTTTGGCACAGACAGGACAGAGCAGGGTCTAAGGAAAGGAAGATAGATGGTTTTAGAGTCAACATTTCGTAACAACACAATGATGTGGAAATGAGAGTTAGTTATACAGAGTAAAGTGATTATTCCAAAGCAATAAAAATAGTTTTACTAATGAAACAAACATGGCATGTGGGAAGAGCAATCAAAAGCTGGGTCAATAAATATCAGCATGAATACGGTATATGTGGAGCATTAACAGATAATGAGCTAATGCAGTGCAGTGCAGAAAATGAAACTTGTTAGGACAAAAAAAGCAGATAGACTTTTTAAAAACTTCCCTACTCTATATAAGCATAGAAACAGTTTATTTAGATAATTAAAATTAATACTGCAGAAATCACAGTTATAGAGGAATAAAGAAAGAATCCTTGTCTAAATTCAGGTACCAGATTAATGTGGCAGTATTAGACCACACAGGTCTGTTAATGCTTATTCTCCTATGCTTCCATAAAGAGTCTGGTCTCACTGGAGCATAAAGCTCCCTCCACCTTTGCCTCTTTATCCCCTCTTGATAGTCTGTGACCTTGACTCAAACTATGCTTCCCTTATGGACTATAGCAATGAGATTCATTAGAAAAGGGAACTGGAAAAGCTTTTGGGGAAAAAAACACCCAACAGCTGGAACAGACCAATGCCATGTATCTCAAGTCAGTTCACTAAAGGCCTTATTGACTTCATGCATTTATTTCTGTTTTCTCTCAGTTTTTCTTCCCTGTTCATCACTTTGTTGAGCTTATGTTTCATATACTGAGCTGTCTTGTCACTTGCTGGTGGAAGATAACTTCTTTTAAATAGCGGTGTTAATTATTGTGCAATTCATAACTCCCAACAGGTTCAAAGTACAGCCTGACATCAGAATAGACTGAACTGGTGAAGAATAAAGATCTTTAATAATTTCACCTTTTGTTTGTGTTGGACAAACTGAAAGCTTTTTCCAGTTGACTGGATACTTATTTTTCTTTTACAAAATGAGAAAAAAAAAAAGTTTATTCTAAACCCATTGGGTTTTATTCTTTCAGTTAGCAACAACAACAAAAGAACCACATTTAAAATGGAACATCACTGGAAGGACAAAGTGGAAATGGAACGTTTAATAACAGAGCAACGCTGAATTCCCTCTGACATCTGTTTCTTTACTGTTTCCTTATTCCAAGCATCTGACCTTTAGAATACCACTCTGTTAGATCAAAATAAATTTATTTACAGAATGTTTAGATTGAAACTTTGAGTTTTGAAACAGGGAAATCCAATACTGTTTGGAGTGCAAGGTCTGGTTGTCATACTGCCTCTGCATGGTGGTGACACCATCCCTATATACATATAAAATATAAAGATAAATCAGCAACTAAAATCGCATTCCTTCCACATCAGTTTGACTATGTCATGCTTTCTACGGAAATTTGTTACTTCATTCATCTTCTCTACTGTATCACAGAACCTTTCCTTAAAAGACATGAAAGATTCAGTTTCTTCTAGGTGTTTGTCTTGTTGACTCTTGACCATAATATTCTCAGTCAAGTGCAATCAGTCTTTATACTCATCATTACTTACTGGTTCATATCAAGATTGTTACTGTGTTAGGAGCCCGTGTACCTTGACACGGTCTGCAAGGTGACTGGCCTCATTCATGTCAGGATTTATTCTGTATTACTGACAAGAAATTAAATGTCTAAGGATACTTTCTGGTTTCATTAAATTAACATAATTTAATGAGGGCGTAAGCAATTATGGATCTGTTCACTGTATTATCTCTCACAGAATTTAGTTTAGTCAAATGAGACCTTAGTGCTCTGTCTTTCCAGAAATGTCTTAGACCAAAAAGGTAACAAATAATGAAAAATTAACTGTATCATCAAGATGGAAGCATGAGGCATTATGTAAAACCAGCTTTTCCTTTAGCTCATCTGTTTAGATTTTTTAAGTTGTTTTTATTTTTTTAGTTGTAATTATAAGATTTTGAAAAAACAGTTACAAAGACCTTTGATGAGCCTTTCAGGTAACTAATTTTGAGCTTGTATTCACATGTTTCTCAGCCTTCCTTTCTGTGCAGTTCTAATTTTTACCTTGCTTGCCTCATGTATCCAAGAGCAGCAGCACAAATATAAAATGAAGTACCTCCATTTCCTGGCACTAAAGGATGCAGTAGCCCTGAGCTCTGTTGCATAAACAGTTCTAAAGACACTCCATTTAAAACAGATATTTGACAGTTCACCTAGTGTGAGCAAAAAATATAGTCTCTTTCCTTTTAGCAGCACATGAAACCAGAGGGTTAACTGTGGACTTAAGAGCAGGGTTCAACACTCACTTCTGAAAGGTCTTTATACAAAAAAAAAAAAAAAAAAAGATACCCATGTAGACTAGAAAAAGTCTAGTATGTGTTGCAAGTAAACTGAATTTTCGTTTTGACTATAGGAAGAAAGGTTCTTTTGCATTCATGTAAAGTGAACTAGAAGGCAGTGTCTGTGACTAGAAGATCCTCTTCTCAGGGGGAAAAAAAGATTGCTTGGCCTTACTTTAAAGTGATATTGTAGTACACATTGTAGGAAAAGCATGGGTTTCTTTTTTTTTTACAGAAACTTTCCCACCTTCTCTGTTATTGTAGCTGGATGAGCTGGAATAACTGAACTAAAGCCAGTGAATTTGCAATGTCCCCTTGTTAAAGGGACATTAAAATGAGCTTTGCTGTAAACAAATTTTTATTTTTAAGCAATTTTTTAATTTCAGTGCAATTGTGATTTTTTTCTTTTTTTTGTTATAGCTAACAGCATATCTTGTTTGGTTACAGTAGCCAAAATATCTTGTTTTTAAAGGATCCTAGGTTCAGGGGATTTTCATAAGTTTGTGAAATTGTGACTCTTTTCTTAAAAGGACTTTTTCTATTGTAGTTTTCCAATAAAATTCTTACACATTTTAACTCCATGTGTGTCAATCACAGTCTTCTAATTTGAGCAGGACTGCTGTCACTACCTGTGAGTATACATATGCTGCATAACCACATGAGATAGTTTGCCACGTCTTTGTTCAACGTATCCTTCTGGAGACACTGACCAGAAAGAAAATCTAGCTACTGAAGAGTATTTTATAGAACCATAGAATCATAGAATCATTAAGGTTGGAAAAAACTGCTAGGATCATCAAGTCCAACCATCAACCCAACACCATCATATACCTTCTAAACCATACCATGAAGTGCCATGTCTACACATTTTTTTAAAGCCTCCAGGGATGGTGACTCACTACCTCTCTGGGCAGCCTTTTTCAATGCCTGACCACTCTTTCAGTGAAGAAATTTTTCCTAATCTCCAATCTAAACCTCCCCTGATGCAGCTTGAGGCCATTTCCTCTCATTTTATTGTTAGTAACTTGGGAGGAGAGACCAACACCCACCTCACTACAGCCTCCTTTCAGGTAGCTGTAGAAAGCAATAATGTCTCCCCTCAGCCTCCTCCAGACTAAACAACCCCAGCTCCCTCAACCTCTCCTCATAAGACTTGTTCTCTAGACCCTTCACCAGCTTTGTTGCCCTTCTCTGGGCACCCTCCACCAACCCAAAGCCCTTCTTGCAGTGAGGGGCCCAAAACTGCACCCAGTACTCAAAATGCGGCCTCACCAGTGCTGAGTACAGGGGCATGATCACCCCCCTGGTCCTGCTGGCCACACTTTTCCTGATACAAGCCAGGATGCTGTTGGCCTTCTTGGCCACCTGGGCACGCTGCTGGCTCATGTTCAGGTGGCTGTCAACCAGCACCCCCCGGTCCTTTTCTGCTGGGCAGCTTTCCAGCCACTTTTCCCCAAGCCTGTAGCGTTGCATGATGTTGTTGTGACCAAAGTGCAGGACCTGGCACTTGGCCTTCTTAAACCTCATACAGTTGGCCCAGGCCCATCAATCCAGCCTGTCCAGATCCCTCTGCAAAGCCTTCTTACCCTTGAGCAGATCAACACTCCCACCCAACTTGGTGTCATCCGCAAACTTACTGAGGCTGTGTTCAAATCTCTTGTCCAGATCATTGATTAAGATATGGAACAAGACTGACCACAAAACTGAACCCTAGGCAATGCCACTTGTGACCGGCCACCAACTGGATTTAGCTCTGTTCAACACAACTCTCTGGGCTCGGCCATCCGAACAGTTTTTTACCCAGGGAAGTTTATTTTTGGGTGTAACTTCAATACCTAAAATGATCCTGTTGACCTGGCACCTTTTTAAAGGCAAAGGGAATTAAAATCTTACAGATCCCTTGAAAATAGTAAAATCCTGGTAGGAATGATAGAACTACATCATATAATGATCTTTCTACATTCATCAATAAGTGCTGGCTGTGTACTCCAATATCCCTGAATTCAGGTGCAAGCATTGTCAGCTTCTCAAATGGCTATATTGATTTTATTTTCCTTCCTTGGATTTGAGACTAATAGTTTGAATTGAACGAATGGACTTAAATCAATTTCCCTAAGGTACGGTGGATCTGGAAAACATTCTTTTTGTCTTGGACTGTTTTGTCTATAATACACCTGGAGGTGTTGGAAGCAGTGGGAATCTTTAGAGTACATCCAGGAGAGAGTTCATATTACAGTAACACAGCTTTTAATTCCATGACACAGTTTAATACTTGTACTGTAGAGCACTGGGAAGGAAGAAAACCTTATGCCCAGACTACGAGCTACAGGATGAGATCTACATTTATTTGTTAGTGAAGCGTCTTGGTGGGTGCCATCCATTTGTGGTACGCATTTCCTTCCCACCATGTAGGAGGAAGCCAATAGAATTCAATGGGCCTCCATCTAGGAGCAGTGCTGAACACCAGACTCCCGACATCACTGAAATATCTGCTTAGGGAATAAGCCTTTCACAGGCATTTCCCTATGTTATATATATTGATCACTTCTTGCTGTGTATGGCACCATGTTGACTCCTGAACAAGGCATTGCAAGGAGAAAAGAATTCACACCTGAATGAAGTAAGAACAGTGTCAACTCTGACTGAAACAACAAAGGAATCTGAATAAGTTCTGTGCAATTAATTCTGCTGGACAAATTCCGTCCTGTGTAGCACCCATATTTGATACCAAAGCATCCTGGATCACCTGGCAGACAAATTCCAGCTACTAGCTATTCCAAGATAACTAACTGCCTGTCTCAGCACAGCACCTCGCTGTAGTGTGTGATACAATTAGTTCATTACTATCACACATAGAAGAAAACCAAGTACCAAATCGCCAGCGTCACTTCCTCTGTCATCCTGACAGAGATTTGCCAGCCAAATAAGTGACCTGCTTCAGCTTTATTTAGCTTGTTAGTTCTGCTGGGACAACACTGAAAATATCTTGTAACCAGGCATTTTGGTATGATGAACATTTACAACAGTAGTTTTCAAATTTTCACTTGTCACTTCATTTTTTTGAAGACCTAAGGGAAAAATTCATGAACAACACTGCTAGATAGATATTTTCATATTGTTTGGCATGTTACACAATGAGCATTCTTTAATGGTGCTTAAAATAGATGCTTCAGGAAACAAAGAAAATTCTGTTAAGTGATAGTTTATGCTTAACCATAGTACCTCCCAAATTTTAAGGTATTTTCTTCTGTCTGCAATTGTTGCAAATATTCTTATATAATCATATTTTGGAGAGTGAGAAAGAAGAGAAATATATCTGCTGGATTGATATTTTTTCCATTGTTGCTTTGTCATTTTCCTCGTTTTTAATGTATATACATTAATTCTCTGTGCAAAGAAGATTATCTGGGCCTGGAACCATTTCTTCTCCATTTCTTTCCTGCTAAGAGCAGAATGCATGCTACAGTAAAATCAAAGAAGTTATTATTAAAAAAGTACAAGATAAGCAATTCCGATAACAAGCAGATGTGTAAATGTTTAATACCCTGCATCGTTACACGCTACAGCAGAAACTAACACTGTCTAGTTTTGTGGAAGTGCCCTAGATTCCCTTGCCTTTGTTCTAGCCATGCATCATTTAGAGGTCTCTTGGGTGATGCTGTAATACTGAGGAAATGGGAGAGTGAAAAGGGTGGGGGGAAAAAAAAGAATGAATTCCCATTAAAAAAAGGAGAATAATAAATGGTGTCATGGTATATATCACCTGTATGTGTTACATACAAAAGTGCAGGGCTCACACAAAACAGCATATAGCATTTTGACACACTAACAAAGTCTTCTCAAGCAAAAGTGGACCATATGTTTTTTTAAGAGAATTCAAAGCTCACCATTTATGGAAAAGCAACTTGCATAGATATTTTTAGAATGTTATCATTCTGAGGTATTTTCAGCACTGCCTTTTCTAACCCTTTCCTTTCTTTCCCTTTTCTTTCCTTTTCCTGCTATATATAGCAAGGGGACTCTCTTCTCTACTGAAAACAGGTTCTTGCCTCTAAATAATATATCTATCCCATTGCTTTGTATGTTCAATTATTATATTGCCCAGCTCGTAGAGGTGGGATGTCTGAGACCAGAATTTCAAATCCTCAAAAAATTGTTTGTGATTGGGGCCAATAGGATAACTATTTCTCTGAAGTATAATGAACAACATAAAGATCTGTAGATTTAATGGTAACAGTATTAACTACCAAGTGATAATTAGTGTAATAACACCTCTAAACATTATTGTGGTTATCAGCTGAACTATATTAATAAAGCACCTGGTGGTTTTTAATTTGACTTTATCAATGAATTTTATTTTTCGGTCTGTATAGTTTTTCTCAGTTGCTGAAATGGATACATTTAGGCCATGACAATATAATAATTATAAGTTAACCAATAGCCTCATGAAAAAACATGAATTGAATAACTCATGCATTTATATAAGATGTGAAATAAATCCCAGTTTATAGGAAGAAGACCTAAATTATGATTTCTGTGGTAAAGAGTATACCCCAAAGAACAGAAATATCAGCCAAAGCTGTCCTAATTCTGAAGAAACAAAACCACTGTATCTCATGGGATAATTAAGTGTGTACAGTAACATTAAAAGACAGAGGGCACTGCAGCAGCATAAAACCACAACAGAAAGTTGCTATTGCAATGCACAGAATTATGCAAGCATCTCCTTCTCCCATGCTCCTAATTCTAACAAAATGCTATCTTGGTTTTTCTCCATTTTTGTATCAAAATTTTTATGAGGTCACCTTTATTCTTTGCCGGTCTTGAAAAGTTAAGCAGAAAAATCAATTCACACTATGTCAAACTTTTCAGATTATTATACTCAGTTCTCTTAGTAAAATTGATACACCAAAGCACTCTAACAATTGCCTCACAGAAAATGAATGTTGATTATTAGAGTAAGGGGTAGAGGGCTGCTGTTACAGATGCCTTAAAAAACATGGAAGTTATTAAATAAATGGTCCATTATGTAATGTTTTATTTTATTCTCAGCATATATTAGAATTAATATTTTATGTTAATGGATGAATAGTAAAACAGGAGGCAAATTTAGTATATAACAGATTAAGTTCATCTTCATCTTCCCAGCTTTGCTCTAAACTAGACAGGTGACTTTGGACGGTTAACTTCACTTTCAAGTTCCAGAATGTTCTGTCTTTAAAATAGTTGAAAATATCTTACTGACAAAATAGACAAGACGCAAAAAGAACTAACAACTTGTGTTCATTCAGGAATCCCTGTGGATTAACTTAAAATCTTCCAGAGCAGGAGTTTATAGTACAGAATTGGAGAAAGAAAGCAGAAAAAAAATTCTCTGTGGTTTCTTTTTTACCTTTTAAGTGAGAATCAGGTATTGAGCACAGATTCATACGAAACAATTAGACTTGCAAAGCTTCTGCTACCCCTGCCTGGCTGTCTTGGGAAGGAGTTAGGCATTCTGCTCCTAGAACATGTAGTTCTGCAAGATCTAGAAAACAAGAGGACAAAACATGACAATCTCACTTAATGTTCACATTAAATGACTTCATAATATTTGAGAAAGTAGTCTTTTATAAACACTTTATAACACTGTTCTGTTTCCATAATTAAAAAAAAAGACATATAGGAGCAAAGGGAGGGATTTTCTGCAGATCCCATCTCTCTAGCTTTTGTAAGTTTCCAAATCCTAAACTCTAAAATAAATCTTAAGACCTTTTATATGGGTAATTGAAGGAAGGATATTGTAGTTTTGTAGAATACTGCTGCAAGTTTTTGTAATATCTACGTTCCAGAAGACATTGAGGGTCATTAGACTTAAAATGCAGAGAGTAGGCAGGATTTACAAAAAATAGATTCAAAACTTGAAATTATTTTCTATTTTGGGGGAAGGGAAACTTTGGGCTCAGCCTGCATTGCATGAGAAAAAAGGCGACATATTTCAGAATATGAATCATGAAGGCACTTACAAAGACTAGTTCTAGCAAGCTTATCTGCATTTAAAAAAATAATTTTAAAAAGTATTAATAGAAAAGAAAGCTTTCAGATCTTTGATCTGCCATTCAGGTGTACTGCAACAAGCTTAAGAAACAAGGGAAATGGGTTCTGAGTAAGAATCCATATTAGAAACCCCCTTAATATAAAGCAGAATTCCTTAGTGAGGAGGTGTATACATACAAACACACATGCACACAGAGGGGAAATAACCAGGACTAATGCAATTAAGAACTTCATATTCTTTCTCTCATGGAAGAGTAACAAATTTGAAGAAGATTAAAATTTACACTTAGCTTATAGCTATCCGAATATTTTCAGTTAGTGATCTGCATGTAGTTTTTAGGTAACTGGATAAATGTGAGGTTGGAAGATGTTGGTACAATTCCTGGGACTGCGTGTTGGACCTTCTTTAGAAGACAGCATGGGAAATTTAGTCTAGTATTCCTGTAGAAGCATGTGTAGACTGGAAAGGTATGAAATATTTTGTAAGACTTAGTCATGTATCTAAAAATAAAATTACACACTGTTGTATAGCTGTGTTACAAAGCCTATCTACCACACATATTGCAGGTCTATCAAACTTACACATTGCAAATTATATGACCCAAATTTCTGACGTTGTGTACCAGGTTGATTTGATCGGAGAAACCAAGCAAACCTACAAACTGTCAAACTGCCTTAAAGGACAGCAACTGCAGGATGGATCTCATTCTCTGCTATGATATTCTGACTAATACCCCTTAGGAAGGATTGGTGGAGAAAGAAAAATGTTTCTGGCATTTCAAATATATATATGTTTTATATATATATAAGCCTTTATATTGCAACTGATATTTTAGGCATGACTTTGTGTGCATGCTGGGCTCTGTAGTGGTAATGGAAGATAAAGAGTCTTGTTAGGCTGGCAAAATGTGATGAATATTAAGAAGGCAGAAAGAAGTTCCCTCCAATGGTCAAGGACCAGATCCAAACAGGCTGTAAGTGCTTAACATTTACTGAAGTTCAAAGAGACATATGTCTCTGTTCAGCTTTGCTTCATTATGGGTGTGCTAGACTGCATAGCCTGAAAATTTGTGGCTTCTGCCTGTGTGTGCCCAGAAGTCTCCTCCCATGGTTGAGACAGAGGTGTACTTAGTCTCTATATTAGATAGTTAAATAGGTGTGCAGGAGAAAGGAAGCATATTGGTGACAATAGTGCGTTAGTCAGAAACACAGAAACTATTTTGAACGGTGCTAATGGTGTAAGTAGAGACCCATCAATTCCTCCCCCTACCCCTGGTAAGTGTTTCTGACCAAGGTGACCGAATGCAAGACTTCACGTACTCTTCTATTCTTTGTTACTGGCTGTTTCTTTCTTTTTCTTTGCAAAAGCCTGACCTTCCCATCTGTTTTCAGCATATATTTTAGTGTGCAGGACATGTAGAACTACATTGATAAAAATACATAGTTAGTTTGAGCTTTGTCTTGAATCTCAGCATGCTTAGTTCAAGAAACACTAATTTAATATGTTATCACAGAAAGCATGATTAAGGGCAGTATTTTATTTATTTGTATTCAGTGCACATATAAGGCTGGTTGAATTATAAAAATATTAATAAGAAAAGACTACATGTATGTAGTTTAATCAAGAATTTGTCAGGTAGGTATTTCTTTATAAAATAGTAAAATATTTGCGCAAGCTTATTTCTAGATCTGACTGTAATCATACACTGTCGTAGAAGAATTCTATTTAAATACATATATTTAGGATAAGAAATTTTTTCTATATACAGCCTCAGAGGCCTGGTTGGAGAAGGGGAGTAAAGGAAGAAAATGAAAATATTACACTAAGAGGTGTGTGTTTGTGTTTTAGAGGTAGTTAGAGGGATCAAGATAGGCATGAGACACTAGGGACCATGCACGAAATTAATTGAGGGGAGCCCCAAGATTTTGTAGAACTTGGCAAATTACATCACTGCTCTGAATTAACTTGAGCAATTTCTCTTTGTGTTGAAAATCTTACCAGGCAAGAGGCAATTAATTAACCTAATTAATTAACCTAATTGCCTCTTAACTGGACCTGGATAAGTCTATAAGAGACACCCGTGGTCCCTTACTACCAAGTGCCCATCAACTAGAGTTGCTGTTAGGTCCCAAGTGATTTGAGGTCTGGCTGTGAGCCAGTCTTGTTTTCTAATTCCTCAGCCCTCTCTTCCTGAAAGAAGTTGATCTGCTCCTGAGTCTCCAGCCAGAGACTTCCTCCTACCTTATCATGCTTTTTCTTTTTAGAGCGTTCAAAGGAGTTCCTGCAAGATAGCTATTGCCCTGGGAGTCTGTGTTAGTAAGAAGCTTATCAGGTCTATGCCTTCATATCTGTGCTGCCTGCACTGAGAGCACTTTCTTATAATTCTGCCCCTAAGTGTCATTCCTCTCCTTGCAAATGTTTTTATTTCCTCTACTTTTTCTGGTTTTCTCTGTAGGCATATCACACTTCTTTTGTTTTATTCACTGTTTTCATGGGTGGGCTTTTAGACTCGTAATATGTCTTCTAGTAATTAGGAAATGTCCTTGAAACATACAAGCTGAGTTCTATAGTCTTGGCTTAATTTTACTGTTTTACCTGGTCAGAATTAAAACGTTTTAAGGTTGCAAACCAATCAGAGGAAGGTGCAACAAAAGGTTTCCAATCTGTCCTCAAAAAAATATTTTAAATGAAAGCAATTAAATAATTTAGAGTTTATACCAGTGAACAAGTTGGGTCAATTGCCTCAGGCTCATTATGTTTGCAACACTTCCCACAGAACACAGTATAAGAATATTGCTGAAGTACTTGAAATACCATATAGCAATATTTCTGTGAGCTTCTGAAGATTGAAGGAGGTTGTTCTCCAAATTTTCTTACCTTAAAAAAAGCTGTGTGCAACAGATTATGGGAGAGTGTTGAAAAAGCAAGTCCTGCAAAAGGGAATTTTGTATTCCTGTTAATACTAGAAGTATATCCATACCAAACATTTGATTTTAATTTCTCCAAATCCTGATCTGTTTTTATTCAGACTGAATATTAGTAGCTACCTCCTCTGTATGCAAGAAATAGTGTGTTGAAAATGGTCAACACAGAGAAACTGTCAAATGCAGACAGTGAAGGTTGTGCAGTGCTGTTTGTAGGATTTTGTTCCATCTATTTTTATTAAATGCTGTTATGAAAAATGCATTTTTATGTAGCTGACATTTTTGTCAGACCGTGGAAAATATATTTTAAAACTTTTCCAATTGGTGATGCAGCCTTAGTCACCATCAGCAAATTGAGAGATGTGGGCAACAGTTATAGGTTCTCCTTGTAGTAGAACCCTGTGGCAGTTGAAAGATTAGGGACATGCAGCTGTTTTATAAAATCAATCAGTTCTGAAATACTGGAAGGAACTCTTAACTGAACCTGCTGCTTCTTCTGGGGAAGGTCCGCACAGATTACTTCTGCAATGAGATGAATAAAGATTAGAGGACTCCAGACCATATTTTACTGCAACTTCTACCATCACTTGCAGAAATGATCACTTACAGGAGAAGAAAGTTCACCTTATTTTAAGACAGTCTAGTAAATGTATGGGAGTAGAATAATAGATTTCACATCTATGTTGAACAGTAAGACATAGTCACTGAACAGACTGACTAAACAAATCACAGAAACTAGATGCTCTATCTTGTTTCTCAGATGCTGCAATACTGAGAGCCATATATATATATATTCAAATCATTGTCTTCAGTTGAAATGAAGGATAGATTTATACCAAATCCTTAAACACAAGCCAGTGAGTAAATTCAAGACTTATGGAGTTTGAAACCACATTCCTCTACCTACTTGAGATTTGTTTCTAACAGAATATATACCTAAACTGAATGAACTTTCTGTCTCCAAACAACCTGAATTTTGACCTCCATCACTTGTCTCTTTGTAGTAGAGAAATCCAAACAAAAATGAATGGCAAACAAAATCTTCACCAAATTTCTCTGTAACTTCATCTAGTTTTCTTTAACTGTGGAACCAAATTTTCTCCATAGAAAGGTATGAAAGTAACTGGCACCACGTGACAGAACAAAGCAAAGAATTTACAGTATGGTTTATAAAAACACTGTTCCTAGCTGCTGAATCATGTTGTCTAGCATGACATTATTTAGAAGCTTTGAATGTAAAAGCTATACACCAAAAAAGTAAAAAACCTCCCTTTTTAAGGAATGCTTGGGGGATTTGAATTAATCCAACTAATACAAAGTTGATGTGATATTGTATAACAGAGGGAAATTCAGATCCTGTAGATCACAGACAGTAAACTACTAAGGGATTTTAAACACTGGCTAAGCTGATAGGATCTGGGGTGCAACCCAGGAAATTAACAGAAAGGAATTTTCGTACCTAAAAAGACTTAGTTGTTGGCCACAAAGAACTGAGAAATGCCACTGTTTCTCTATAACATCTCAAATCTATCAGTGTGAGAGACAGGTACCTAGAAAAGAAACATTACAAAGACACCTGCCTCAAAGGTACTTAAATGACACTTTCCTCAACCCTTAGTTTGTTTTATGGAGCCAGAAGATCTATTGGTATGGTATTCATTAGGTGTACACGCACTTACCAAGATGGGCACTCAATAAAGAATCTCACAAAACAAAGCTGGGTCCCTGTGTATCTAAAAGCACACTTATTTAAAACAGTGAAAAGCCACCAAAAAAACCCCAACCCAAACCAAAAACCTCCCCCCCCCCAAAAAAAAAACCCCAAACAAAAAACCCCAAACCCAAGAACCCCAGCCCCACCCAAAATCCCCAAATATAAAACCAAACAACTAACCACCACCGCCAAAATAAAAAACCCACAGCCATTTCAGCACAGAATTATGGGACTCCCAGCTAGGCAAAAGTGCACATACAGTATCAAGTAATTGTACTGTCAGCATTACCTGCATTATGGATGCTACTGAACACCTGAGTGGACATAAACTGAAATCTTTTCATACTTGCCAGAAACATGAAGTGTTGTATCAACATTTTCTTCTCTATGCCTGCTAGTCGTTGACTGCAGGTATCTGTGATAAATACTAGTATGTAAGCTGTCAGGGACACAGTTTCCAAGGAATAATGTCCTCTAGCCTGCATCTGTTTCTTCACTTGAAAGCTGAATGGAGAGCTTGCATTCTCTGCTAGATCTCTGCAAAAGGTCCCATTTTCCCTGTCATTAGGCAGATATGCAATGGATGTTTAATGCTTTTCCTGTACTGTGATCTAAAACATTACCTCCATGGTTTATCATAGACACTGAAAGAAATCTGCACCAAACTCATATGTTGTAGTTTAAATGTTCTAGCCTAGTCTCCTCTTTACCATTCATATCCCAGTGCCTGAAACACTATTAGATTCCTGCAGAGACATCTCAAGTGCACACAGTCCCCATTCATCAAGGAGCACAGATAATTGAAGCAACCCACGTGCTTCACCGCACCATGCCCTGTGATTCTGACTGGTGTCTATTTGCCTTTTCCTGCAACCTCTGTATTCTTTAGATACTTCTATACAGAGTGAAATGGAGGCAACCTGTAGTATATTTTTCTTGAAGTTATTGGAGATATTCTTTTATGAAATGACTGAGTTCTACATTCACTATCTCCAGATTGCATTTTTTTTTTTCTTCTTTTATTGTGCATATAGCTCTTTGATTTCAGGATGAGATGGAGATCATAGCCCTGATGAAAATTCCTAGTGCTAAATCACTCTTATGGATTCTTGGCAGTTCTGAATTACAGTCTGGCATGTGTCCTCATTCTTTTAATAGAACTAAGAAGGTGTACATGGAAGCAATAAGCTGAAATTTGCACTTTCAAAGAACAGAAGCATCAGAACTTTTTTGATAGGTGCTGCAGCACACTTACAATTCCTATGCGTATGACAGAGGTAGATGTCAAGACTGGAAGCAGCACAGGATGCTTGCCATCCTGAATTTGGAGGTTTATAAGATGTAAATCCATTTCTGTCATTCTATCAGAAAATGTTGCTTAGGTATTCCACTTTTGAAAAGCTGGCTTTTTTTTTTTTATCGTCAGTAGTCATTATGGCCAACTATGGTGATTGGAGCAATGCCACTTTCTGTACCCATGAACGATACTGATGAGTGATAACTTTTATATGAAAGAAGCAAATGTTGAATATCTAAGGGTTTGTGCTAAAGTAGCTGCAGAACAGAGATATGGTTTAGGTAGAGAGTATTGTTTGAGTGTTTACTGTGGGACAGTCTCACCCCATGTTGTACCTTTCTACCTAGTTGGGAACACCCTGGGCATTGTCCTTAATGCTGAAACAAGGCCTTCTCCCTTAGCTTTTCATCATTTTCCTGGGATGAAACCCACAGCATGAGGAAAAGCTTCTTAGCCTGGCTAAGAATCACAGCTGAGTCCGAACCCTCTAGCCTGCAAGTACTGGACATTATAAAAACAGAGATAGTTTCTACTCTCTCTGATCTCTACCTTGCTGTTTTTGATTTGGTATTTAGCATGTTTTATGAGGGTTCTGCACCTATGCAGTTAGTGGCTGGGTGTAGTTAGTGGCTAGGCTATTCTGCTTTCCAAAACCCAAAACTGCAGTTGTGTAAGTTGTGTGGCAGTTGATCTCTACTCCTCTTTTCTTAAAACACAATCCTGTTTTAGTTTTGCAGACGACATTGAAGGATAAGCTATTGAGTGACTATTAATTACCTTAAGATAAAGACACCTTTTGTAATCATTTAACACTTCCTTAGTTTATCTAGCTGAAGTAAGCATCTGCATGAGACAGACACTTTTTTCCATTTTAAGTGCATTTTAATTTTCTTTTTAAAGTCTTCAGCAAAGTATAGGTATATAAAATTTCCTTTCTCCTTAAAATCCCTTGAAAAAATGAAATTAACAAAGCACTGCCAGTTACATGTAAAACCTTCATCCTATATTTCTGGTTCAATACACTGTAAAAAGAACCTAGCCCTAAGACTGCTTCTGGTTTGCTATCAGTAGATAATACTATTTCTACTGCTCCCTTCCTATTTTAAACCCTTTTTTTTTCTCTTTTCTAAATAAAGAATAAAAAGCAAGGTGCTTTTAACTTTTCTACTTTTCATCCAGATGTCCTATTTAAACCTTGACAACCAGCCAGAAACATAAAATGAAATGGAAAAACTTTTTTAAAATCTCTCCATCATATTCTGTCTTGCCTTATATACACTATTTCAGCTTATTATTCCAATTTTCTTTCATAAATGCTACTATATGAAGGCCAAAAAACCCCTGCCCCATTATTCATCTGATGTTACTGTTGTGTAGTCATTTTTTATTTTCAGAAAAATAGTATTTCCATGTTTTGAAACCCCTTCAGGCAAAATGCCATTACCAGTTCCTCATTTGACCATCTCTGAGATGGCTTCAGATGAACTGCTTCTTAGAACTTTAGACAGAAAGGACCAGACAACTTGGTTTCTGTTTGGTTTCATTCATAAAACCAAATCTCATTGAACTGCAACTCCAAAAAATGTTACATTTTCTGGCTGGACTTTACCAGAAGGATTATAAAACTACAATTTTGCATTAAATGGATGGGTAATGTTGTTCAGTGACCTAAAGAAAAGCAGGACGTAGGTGGGCTTCCTTCAGAAATGTCAAGACTGTTTTTTTCAGGTACAGGTTTGTCTGATGTCTATAGATCGCTGAAAAATACTGCCATAGCTGAGCTTATTCTTCAGTTGGAGTGCTAAGCATCCACTGAAAGCAAACAACAAGCATATACCAATGTCAGGCCCAGATGTTTTAAACTTACCTGTTTTAAATTTAATCTGATTGGCATTGAGCAAAATATTTTTTATTTTTTAATCAGATGGCATCAAAGGATTCAAAGCAGAATCTGATGTACCTTATTAAGATATATACGTGTGTTAGTAGTCTGAGTATGGAGTACCAATTTCCAAGTACAATCTTCCCTTAATGTAGGATTTGGTTAGGCTCAGAACTGAAAATCTGGATCTTCACTCTCTTGTGTTTCCTCTTTTACAGTTTGTTTGGTTTTTTTTTTTGCTTTTTTTTGTTTTGTTTTGGGTTTTTAGTTTCTTTTGTTTGGTTGGTGTTTGGTTTGTTTAATTTGGTGTGGTTTTATTGTGTTTTTTTCTTTTTTCTTTTATATTTTTCATTGCCTTTCTTTGTATTCTTATATGTTTATCTTACATATTTTCTAAAACAGCTGAGTAGTAATTTCATAATGACTGGCTGGGTAGGAGAAGGGAGAGCAGGGGATGTTGTCTATCTTGACTTCAGCAAGGCATTCAACACTCTCCCATCGCATCCTCACAGGCAAGCTAAGGAAGTGTGGGTTAGATGAGAGGACACTGAGGTGGACTGAGAACTGGCTGAACAACACAGCTCAGAGGGTTGTGATCAACGGAGCAGAGTCTGGTTGGAGGCCTGTAACTAGCAGTGTTCCCCAGGGGTCTGTGCTGGGTCCAGACCTGTTCAATATATCCATCAATGACCTGGACAAAGGGGCAGAGCGTACCCTCAGCAAGTTCGCTGATGATACCATGCTGGGAGGAGTGGCTGATACGCCGGAAGGTTGTGATGCCATTCAGTGAGACCTGGGCAGGCTGGAGAGCTGGGGCGAGGGGAACCTCATGAAACTCAACAAGAGCCAAATGCGAGGTCCTGCACCTGGGGAGGAACAACCCCATGCACCAGTACAGGCTGGGGGCTGAACTACTGGAAAGCGGCTCTGTTGAGAAGGACCTTTGAGCGCTGGTGGACGGCAAGCTGACCACGAGCCAGCACTGTGCCCTTGTGGCTAAGAAGGCCAACAGTATCCAGGGCTGCATTAAAAGGAGTGTGGTCAGCAGATCGAGGGAGGTTATCCTCCCCCTCTTCTCTGCCCTGGTGAGACCACATCTGGAGTACTGCATCCAGTTTTGGGCCCACAGGTTAAGAAGGACAGGGAACTCCTTGAGCAAGTCCAGCAGAGAGCTACGAAGATGATCAGGGCACTGGAGTATCTCTCTTATGAGGAAATGCTGAGAGACCTGGTTTCTTCAGCCTGGAGATGAGAAGACTGAGGGGGGATCTTTTCAATGCTTATAAATATCTGAAGGGTGGGTGTCAAGAGGATGGGACTGGACTCTTTTCAGTAGTGTTGAGTGACAGCACAAGGGGCACTGGGCACAAGTTGGAACACAGGAAGTTCCACCTAAACATGAAAAGAAAACTTCCTTACTGTGAGGGTGACAGAGCAGTGGAACAGGCTGCCCATGGAGGTTGTGGAGTCTCCTTCCCTGGAGACATTCAAAACCCACCTGGACGCATTCCTGTGCCTTCTGCTCAAGGTGTACCTGCTCAAGCAGGGGGTTGGACAAGATGATCTCCAGAGGTGCCTTCCAACCAACCAAACAAACAATCAAAAGAAGAAAAGAAATGAAAATATCCCCCAAAACTTGGGCAACTCTAAGAAGCAGAAGGCCTTTAAAATCAGATATTATGAAATCTTACATTGCATTTTGAGTCCTCTCTACCCCGTCCCAGGGTCCCATTGCTGAAGGTCTGTATAGATAGATAAACCACAGAACTCAGGTGGTGACACACTGCTCACAGTTGACAGGTGAGCCCTATTCTACTGACTGTATGTATACGCCTAAGCCTTTTCAAATGCAATGGAATGGAAAGTATGCCACAGTAAATAACCCCAAATTGTCTCTCAAAACATTTGCTTGGTTCAGGTAAACAAGAAGAGTGTTGTGGTTGGTTTTGGATTTTTTTTTGTTGTTGTTGTTTACTGCTGAGCAGTGCTAAACTAACATATTTTCCTGCCATTTGCACAAGCTATGAGCACACGAAGAGTCAATTAAGATTGATGCTTTGTAGCTTCTTTAATCTGCAATAATTCCCTTGTTTTGTAGTCTTATGTCTGTACCCCAAAGTTGGGTGTTGTTTAAACCTTCTCAAGTTGCCCTCTGTGTTTCTGGAGTGTTCCAACTCTAGTGAGGTTTTCACAGCTCCATTCCTGTGCTCAAAGTATTTCTCTTCATGTGATTTATTCCTGGCACCATTGGCTCTTAGTGATTACTCAGAGCCAAGGAGTCTAACAGAGTTCTGCTTCCTCCAGTGTTTCACTTTGAAATGATCAGAATTGTAGAACATGATCCCCTGCACAAGAAAACAGCCCACTTCTAAAGGCTTTTCTGAGAACCTCTTACATACAAGATCTCCTGCACAGCTGGAGAATGGGACATAATCATCTGTCAGGGAAGAATGCTACAGACGTGCAGACTGAGAAACAAATGCAGAAGGGTTATACCAGGACGATTTTACATTTTGGATGGCTGTACAGGAGAGCGTCTTTAGCTGAATAAGGAACTGCTGGATCATCTTCTCTCAGTAAGTGCTGAATAAATACATGTAATATTTATTCTTGGAAGTTCGAGCTGTGAGTGTTCTGAGGAGCCAGTGGAGAGTTGGACCGCAAAGGTTTGGGGGCAGATTATAAAAAGTAAGCAGGTGCTCATGAAATTTCAAAACTTGGAAGTATCTAATTCTCAGCACAGTGTTAGGGGGAATAAGGCACCTAGGTATGCAAGAAGATCCCACTGGGAACCAGTTGTTGTTTACAAGTGGGAAATTTGGAATAAGGGCCTCTGCTTGGAGATCTGAAAGTACTGAACTTCAAGCCCATCCTTGGCACATCAAGACAGTTATTGTACCTTCCACTATTTAGCTCAGTTGATGTTCATGTTTGTGTGAAAGAAAATATGCAGAGGGGTATTTCTGGAAATCTGTCTGGTATGAGCCACCTAGTAATATGGCTGCTTACAATGCATGAGATGACTGAGGCATTCCTCCTTCCACACAAGGACAAAGGCCTGGAAAATAGAACTATGTTTACAAATATGTATTTTTAAGCCTAGGAGATTTTTATGCCCATGTACATGTGAGATATGGACACTATAATTTTGCAGATTGCATTTGCTTCATACTTTACTGAACCTCAGAATCTCTTCACTGGAGACCAACAATTTCTTACTTAAATGGGAAACATCTCCAGCTGGTTGCCCAGTTACACACGGTAGATTTTTGTACTGTGTTAGGATTTGTATCTTATCCTGAGAAAGGTCTCCTCTACTAATTTTTCAGACTTCATAAATGAGTTACACAAGCCTCTGGCAAAGTATATGTACAAGTTTTGACTCCCTCATAACTGATCAGCAAAAAGGTACATTTCTTTACAGTGTTACACATCGTATGCACACAGCAGAGATTGCTTCTGGTAGAAAGAATTTTACAGTCAGACTACTGACAATTATTGAATATTACTAATACAGTGAAGGAGCTCTAGATATCACTAAGAGAGCTCTTTATTGTAATAAATAAACTGATAGTGTACCTGACATCCCTGATTTAACAATATATCCAACACCCGACAATTTGGAAGCTTCATGAAATGAATATGAAAAATATAAAGGCTGAAAAAATTTGTCCATCTAATCACACTTTTTCTCATCTCTGTATTCTAACAAATCTACTCCTTTATTCTAAGAATTTCTTAAAATGTTTTCTGCTAACCCATATAATAACTGATTTTCTCTAAAGAGCCAGGGTGTTCCAGTATTGTATTTCACTTGCAGTGAGGTAGTTTGACCAGCCTAGGTTATCTCCAGAGTGAAAGAAAAAGCCTATTCAAAACAAATAAATCATAAAATGGGGAAAATTCTAGCAACTAAATTCCTCAACTGCAAGAATGACACTTTGTGACTACGGGGAATTAGATGCATGCTTTCTTCTTTTCAAAGCTTGCTCAGGAGTGTCTAAACCACCTTAAAGTTACCTCTGTGCTATCCATTGCAGAGCATATATTCACCAGACTGTACATAAAGCCATGGAACAGATTAATATATCTGTAGAATTACTCTCTTCATCTCCCATTTGGATTCACCAAAGATGGTAAATGTGTGGGTGGAAGAATGCATTTATATTCAGTGGCTTCTTTGAAGAGGTCTGCTTCTGAAGTCAACAAATCAGACAGCAAACTGTAGTACACAAATCTGTGGCATATTTGACCTCAGAACTCACTAACATATCATCCCGAAGTTCAGCCTTTTTTGACATGATATTATAAGGCAGAAAAGGGTTTCCAAAGCTGTGGTGTTTTGAGGACAAATTGAATGATGACTCCAAAGAAAACTCATGTTCCAGTAATAATTAAAAGTAGAGGTGTCAATATCAAATGGTGATATTCCTTACACAGTTTTACATGAAAAACCACATTCTTCTGAAAGTACCTAGATCTGTCTCTTTTAACTGCTGGTGTGAGAGTTAAATCTCATATTTTCTGAAGCTTTTGTAGGTATGGTCATGAATCACAGTCAACGAAGAAAAACACATGTACCAGAAACATAAAACTTAGACCAATTTTCAAGCCCATAGGACTATTAAACTGAAAAGGAGAATGTACATTTTCTCCTGGAGATTAAAGTAACCCCTTCCAAGCATCCAAATATGGACTTATGTCAGCATATCAAAATGAAGCCAATGCCTTCAAAGTGAAACAGTAAGATACATAGCAAAGGGTTAGGCAGATGGCAGATTCCCCTTAGTAAAACTGGATGATTATGTAAAATGAAAATAAAAAAAAGATTCCCAGCACATATGGCAGGAGAATTTGAGAACTGGTGCCTGCAAGAGTGAGAGAAAAGATGTTCCTCCTTTTAGCTGCTGGATAGTGGGAAAAACAGTCCTGAGGAGCTTAATCATTGACTTCCTGGATTCAAAAGCTGTTTTCAAGAAGGCCCTTTCCTGCAGCACAGCCATACCTTCAAAAGGGTATAAATTTTAAGTTACCTTTTATCAACTTAGTAGTTCATAGGCTTCTTTGACAGTGATTGCTTTAATCACAGGGAAATGAAGACAGACAGTTATCACAACTATGTCAAATATCACAGATATGACCACTCTATTTAACATTGTTAGTTCCATTTCCTGTTAACAATTTGTATGTGAACCAACTCAAATCTTTTTGTATATTCGAAAAGATTACAAAAAGTTAGTTCATTGTTTTATGCACACAAATTCTAGGCAAAATTTGATTCATTAATTATTTGCCAGCTATTTATAATATATATTTCCTAATCTCTCTAGCAGTGGTATCTGGCAGTATTGTTCTCTCTCCTCATTGGATATAAGAAGCCCTGAGGAGGCATAAAGAACAGAAAATAGAAACACTTGTAGGAAATTACATATTTTATATATGTAAAAAAATATATATACACACACATAAAAACATATTTCTACAAGAGGCTGTGACGACACATACTTTCCTTCGACAGACTAAACTGTTGCTGGCGTGAACATTTTGAAAAGAAATGAAAAAGGCTCAGTTCTGTCAAAATTGCATGGTGTTCTCGTACCTCAACCTGTGCTATTGAATACCTATTCCCAATACCGTTATTTTCATTATCATTTTCTACTGTTTGTTGCTCTGTAGAGGTGTTCACTTGAACTAAATAACTTCTGTAAAATGGGGAGTCAATGATTTGCTAAGCACACTATAATATGAAAGGTTAATGGCTGAATTAAAGGCTGGTGTAAGTGTCAAGAAGTAACTACAATTACAATGCAGAGTAATTTAAACAATGACTAATAAAAGACAAAAAAATAATACCCTTGGAATGCTTAGAAATGTCCATTATTTTATTCTACTCTTATAGACGGTTGTCTAATTTTGCTATATTGCCATATATCATGATGATATTACCATGTGTTTCTTTTTATGATAAAAGTATAGGAAGACGTTTGAGTATAGCTAAATGAATTTATCTACAAGCTACTGGCAGCCTTCTTTTTTAGCATATTTATTATTTCTGTTAAGTTCGTAGTTTCATCCACTGGCTTACCAAAACAGTATTTTCAATAATGAATTGCTTAAATACATTTCACTCTTTTGAATATTCATATCAGTTTTTAAAATGTGAAATTGTTCTTTCAGCAGAAGAAACCACCCCTAGATACTATTTCTGCCCTACTGTTATTAGACCAGGTAAGAATGGAAGCATGTGGGCTGATGATTTTTGTCTTATAACCAGCAATGGATAATCTTGTTGGTCTAAACACAAAATGCATAGACGGCTGAAAGAGAACAGAAGGTTATGTAGCAGGAGGAGAGATGATGCTACAGTATTTATCAAAGATTTGTAAAATGAAAAGAATTCTCCATTCTGAATGCTAGAAGATCTGTTTGTAAATGCTAGTAAACAGAACCAGTTTTCTATCACAGTTGGTTACTAATGGCTGCACTGCTCATGCTTCTTGCCCAGCCTCTCTGAAAATGAAATATTGTTACAGTAAACTATTAAGTCTTCATGATAACACCTATGGAAGCAGCCACTACTATGGCAAACAACTTTACTAGGTAGCTACTAATTGTCAGTTTGTCTCAGGATGGAAAACTAACTAGTTGCTAATTAGTGAAAATGGCAGGCTTCTTGGGAAATACAGTTTAAATAATGCATGACTTAAACACCACACTGTGTTTTTTATCCTTCACAGAAAATTATCTGTTCCTTTCCTTTGTCTCTATTTCATAGTTTGGAACACACATTGAGATGAGTCCTTACTTAAAACGGGGCACTACTGGTAACCAGCCAGCCTCTTCAATGTAAATTGCTCATGGTGGGCCAGAGAAAAGGAATAGATGGGCTCCATATGTATTGAAAAGAATAACCTATTGCTTTAGAAATTTGCTTCTTGTTCCTATTTTCTTTTCATATTCTGAAGCCATTGTTATATGAGTTACTATTGTGAAAAAGTTATTTTTTAACTAAGAAGGGTCTTATAACTACAAATTCAGTGTCATTCTACCAACTTAGAGGCTTTATAAGATTCTCTCTTGTACAAAATATCACGCAAATGGAGAAAAAAATAAAATACTATTTTTTTCTACAGCTCAAACCAACTATTTCTGCACTTCACTTTGACATTATTTTTTTGGTGGAGGAAAAAAGCCATTGGGCAATACAAATTGTATTTGTTAAATCAGGCTTTTTTTCACAAAAAAAAAAGAGTTAAAAACAGAAAAATAATTTTTAAGCTTGGGAAGTACTAGGTCATCCAGTCACAACATAGAATAAGTACAATGTAACTTTTGAGACCAGCTGCAGTTAATATAAAATATTCACATTTAGTAGTTGACAAATGAGCTGCAGGACAAAATCTTTCTTTTTAATACAAATAATTAATTTAATAATAATATGTAAATAATAATATTTAATACAAATAATTGGTCAAGCAATTGTAAATAATGAATGAAGTCATGGCATATTTGTGAACATATATAAAAGCTGACTACTTAGATAAGCTGAAGACAATGAATAACTGACAGTACTAATCATGTATAGATAAATTTAAACTTACACTATAGTAGCAGCCAACACACCCAAGCTTCTAAGAATGAATTTTCCAGACAGCTATATCCACCATGAGAATTTTACAAAGCTATTGTTTATTTTAAAGTTACTTGACAGTTTAGACAAATTTTCCTCTAGGAAAAATCTTGTATGTTTAACTTTCTCATTTCTTTCTCTCTTCTTTCTCTCATGCCTTATTAATAAGATAAAGTTGATAAACATTTGTTGTGATTTGCTCGTGTTATATGTTGTCAAAATATAATTCTGATTCAATTATGTTTTTCAAGGCACATGAAATTAGGAAAAGTAATGATTTCCCTAAATATTATCCATTCTTTTTAAATGAAATATTAGTTTCCAAAACAAAACCTGATTAAAAAGCCAATGATCATTATATTTGTGTTGTATTGTAGATAGTATGTAAATTGCATGTATGAGCTTCCAAATGCACTCCACGCTTTTCTGCCAATACACAAAATGTGACATGTACAATACTTCCAAGGGTAACTTCTCTTACGGAAGTTGTTAGTGAAATGACAGTTTGAACAATGATAACCCATAAAAATGGATCATTTCCAGAGTCCTCCTGTGAACTCTACCATCTTCTCAAGAATTCCTGCACTCAGGCTGATGCATCAAAGGTTAAATAATATCTCAGTCACTATATAGGTTCTAGCTGTTTTTCCTAGCTATGAGTTTTTAATTTGCAGTTAGAACTGTGATCCTCACTTAACTTTCTCACTATTTGGTAGGGTCAGCTTTTGCATTACAGCAGTTGTCCATTATGCTGGTCACCTCCCTATTACCATTTTCCTCTGAGGAAATGATCTACTGAACTTGCAAAACAAAATACTATGCACTGGCCCTCAGCTTTCTAGGACAGAGCATTTCTGTGCTACCTTTGACACAGGTTCCCCTGGGTTGAAATTCTAGCTTACTACAGTTGGAGTGTCTATAATGCAGTGCTATAATCTGTCACCAAAGCATGTGCCCTTTATAGCTGGAGGTACACTGGTCATGCTTTAGCTGTATGGATAGACAGAATAGAAAGGAGGGCATTAAGTGGTTTTTATCCAAATAATCAGAGGAATTAATGTAGAGCTCTTGGCAAGGGTATGATTCATTAACATGAAAAGCAAGCAGTAAAATCTCAAAAGAAACATACAGAACAACAAAAAAACCCCAAATCCTAAATGCAGAAGTATTACACCTTACACCTGTATTGCACCCCACACTCTGAAGCAATTTATAGTAACAGCAATAGGAATTGAATTTAGCAGAGTGAAATGTAATATGGTCCTCTTGGAATATGACAAGGAAAAAAACGTATTAGCTTCATTTTTTTCACCTCTTAATGACTGAATCAATGGCTGTGTTTATGGGCAAATTAATAAGTACTTGGTACATCCAGGATCTAGCAGACACTGGAACAGCTGTTAGGGTCTTACAGGTGTGCCTACACACATTGTCAAGATCATTTCTGTGCTAGCCCCTCACACTATAACACAAAACTATATTTGGATCAGGTCTGGGGAGGAAATTTATCTTTCACTACACTGGTGCCAAGTGGGACCAATGAGTCATGTGGTTTGTACAAAATAGGGCTCTGGCTTCCCCCTCATTTTAAAATACGTGCAGAAAATAGCAAATAGAATACAAAGCATCCACATGTCCTGCTTTCCTCATCGCCTTATGCCTCTCTCAGAAAAAGCTCCAAACGTGGGTCCTGTGAGGGTGGAATCCAGGCTGGAAATTGCTGGTGCTTGTTTTGCCAGCTTTTCACTTTTTAGTGTTCTTTGGCACAGCCACTTGCTCAGCAAGCCTTTGTTTGAGGCTGAAACCCGACCGAGGGGAAAGGAGAACGGCGTTGCTTAGCAACAGCTCTCTTTTTGGTCAGGTAGCACATGGTTATGGGAAATAGAAATCTGTAAATTCAGTGGATTTGGGTCCTATCCAGGAATTTTACTTCATTTTACAGAATCAGGCTTTTCCTTTGCAAAAATCTTTGACTGTCTATTCCCCAAAATCTAAAGCACAGAGATGGTCAAACAGCAGCATCCTGTAAAGAGCAGGCAATGTTAACCTAATGGTGCATTTAATTCTATTCTTCTGTCATATCTGCCCTAGTATCCACTTCAGAAAGATACTTTCTAAATAAAAAGTATTCTTAAACTATACAGTTACTTTATTTATTTTATAAACTGGTTTAATTATATGAGAATATCAATCCATACCTAAAAATTAAAGTCAGCCTTTCTTTTTAAGTAGAAAGATATTTAAAACTTTTATCCCTTTTGTGTTAGTGGGGCTTTGATTCAGCTTTATGTGTTTATTTATTAATGATTAATAGATAGTGGTAAGGATTACTATCTGGAAAATTATTCTGGTCTCTACACCTCTTCACTGCCTACACATCTGCAGCAGAGGGGTTAATAGTCTTTTTTATGTAAAACATGATGTTACTGTATTGACACAACCCTGGGGAATAAAAAATAAATATCTGTGGATTTGAGATAACCATAGCAGCATCAGACTCTGTAAAGTTAATACCCCTAACTCTGGGTGAATAATATAATGCTGTTGCTATTCAACACATTTAAACAGAAACTGCCCTGTTTTTCAACTGTACTGCTGTTTTAGAGCTCAGAGCAAGAACTTTTGCATCTTCTGCGCAAAATATGTTCTGTTCTTGAGTCCAACTTAAATTTAAAAAGCAAACAGAAACACTGTATTTCTGAGCATATGGAGTAACTTCCAATTCTGTTTGATTCTGTATGAAAACTAAAGCAAAGAACTAAAAAAACCCTTACATGACTGTTTTGAAGAGACTACTAGCAATCAGATAAATGAGGAAGAAGAAAGTTGCTGAAGAAGACAGCTGCTCAAGAAAGTGGGCAGTTGGGTTTATCTACATCCATACTGTGTGAACTCAAGTCTCTCTCTGAATGGGTCCTTTGTGGAAAATACTGTTTGGCGACTAGCTCTCTTAGAGGAAGTCACTCAGGTTTTGGTATAGAGTCATTCCATGCTGGAGTAGAGTTTTGGAGGACTGTAAAATGCACTTTGCATAGTTCTGTATGTATGTTTGATCAACATATGTGTTTACAGTTGTGCTCCATATTAAGTTATTGTCATGGGTTTGTCTCAGAAAATTTGGATCAACCCACAGCTGAAAAATAGAGGATAGGTTCTGTACAGTGTTATTAAGATTCTCTACCAAGCCCTCTTTATCATCCAGTGCATTACTTGTAAACCATGTTTCTACAAATAGATATTTCTTAATAAAGGAAAAATGTTAGTGGAAGTGAGGAAAAATACAAAGTTTGTCCAGTTCCCTTGAATATAGCTGACGAGTGGTTATTAGTACAGAAAATAGAAAATTTAGGGATAGGAAATAATATTTTTCCCAACAGGTTTAGCTTAAGAAGACCATGTAAAACATTCATTTCTGTTGAATCATTTTCTATGCTATCTTGTGGGGATTGATATGAATAGATAGAATATTAAGATTATGTATGAACAGGTGCTGCCTAATAAACGGTTTCAGCAGTGATCTAAACAGACTGAACGGGACAAAAAATTCTTGGAGGGTTACAAACCTATTCATACTATATCATTATTCCCTCCACATTTCATGGCTGTGATGAGTATGCTTTTGGAACTGCAGTGTGGCATGGGTGGACCATATGAAATTGATTCATACCTTAATGCTCAGTGGATCATTCCAGGGAAATTACACACTTCATTACACTAAAGCACAGAGAGATGAACAATAATGAAATGCTAATATGGAGTGGCCATAGGGTACTTATTATTGACATAAATAGTAGTTCAAGGAAATGGCTTAGATTTTTTGGATGACCAAGCAACAATTGATGTAATGAGTTTAGCTAACTCTTGATAGGAAAATAATATAATGGGGTAGTATTAAAAGGAAGAATGATACACATGTTGAAAAATCACATAAATTAGAGATACAGAAAGGATCTGCCTGGAATACAGACAAGTCAAGTATATCACCTCTGTATAAGGGAGAGGTGAGCTACAAATAAAGTGACAGCATTAATGTGGGGTGTCTGTGCTTTTTCAAATACATTCACTGCTAGAGCTACAGTAACAAGTGTTTTGTGCTAAATAAGGTCTGATATAATGTGAATTTAGTTTAATTCCTGTTGATTGTGGATGTGGCACTCTCAAGTAGCTGACAGCAGCCTCAGTAACATTTTGCACTAAAATTTCTAGATGCACTCACATTTTTACTTTAATGATTAGATGGCACCAAATTTGATATATAACTCAGATATGAAAATATGTTGGTAAACATATGTCCTGGTTTCAGCTGGGATAGAGTTAAATTTCTTCATAGTAGCTAGCATGGGACTATGTTTTGGATTTTTGTAGCAAATATGAATAGAGGCTCTAATTGTCAAACATTGAAGATCATCATAGTTCCACAGAATTTGATAAAGAAATAGGTATTTTCCCCAATACCTAATTGTGTTCCTTCTTCCTTTCAGTTTAATAATCATATTTCTCTCCTGAAAAAAAACTTAAAATTGAGAAAGTCCTAGATTTTCTCTCCTTCTACAGCCTATGAATTTCTCTCACATGGACACAAAGACTCAGGGACACACAGACATATGCACACACGCTGCACATATCACAAGCTAGCTTATGTGTATCTCTCCAGAGAGTGTTGTAAAATTGTGCATACACACAAGGCACCATTTCTGAGTAGGTAATATTTCACAGAGCCATATGACTCTATTTTCTTTGCTTCACAGGAGATGTAGTTGACACTTTTCTAGTATCTAGGATATATTTTTCTTAAATATTTTAGTATGTATCTACTAGTCTTTTAACAAAGGATATAGAAGAGGAAGAGGTACAGATATTCAGTAGGAAAAATGAATGTGTACAGTAATGAAGTAATAAAAGAAAAATGCAAAACATCAAAAATTATTTAAAGGTCTCTACACTGATTAACAGTTGAATTATTTCATTGCTGTGCAGACTTAACTTGGAGTCAGATACTATATGAGGAGTATAACAGACACTGGGTCAGTTATCTGAAGAGTCTTGCTGGAAATGGCTTTAATAATGGATAATCACATGGTTCGGGCCTGCATATATATGAACATTTTGGAGTTATGTAGGAGAGGTCCCATAAAAGGAAGTCCTTGTATAAGTTAGTTGTTTTCTTAGTTCAAAATTACTCTCTAATCAGGTTTTCCTCCTTTGGGAAAGAGCTATTTCAGTAAGGCAAACAAGTTCAGTTTTTGAATCACGATGCAGGATGCTTTCACACCTTACCATGGATTTAGCTGTGTTCACAGAATTGGTAACCAAAAACTTAATACAGCAGTGCTACTTCTGATTGATTGGTTTGAACTCATTAAGCATTTTTTTAAGTTTTTACTTCTCATTTGCTTCCCAAATCTGCTTGTTCTAGTATCACTTACTTTACTGATCATGCATAGAAATTAGTCTTCTTTTTTTTTCTTTCTTTTTTCCTTTTATTTTTTTCTTTAAGGTAAATGTCAAACCTAATAGTAGCTGGGGTTTTTTTGTTTGTACTATTTGAAAGTCAATGTTCTTTTTTTGCAAACAGTCTGGGCTGGCTCACATCAGAGGTCTAGTCCCTATTTCACAAATAGATTAGAGGTTTGTGATTGGCCAGATGTGGTGTTCATCTCATGTTCATCAGAGGCTAGGCATGCAGTTAAGCAGTGTACCTGAGCAAATATACACTTAAAATGTAGTTTCTTTCTTGATAACAGCAGAATCAAACTGCTAAAACTGCACATTTCAGGTGAAATACATTTGCTGAAAGCATTGGTCAAAACCTGTCAAAAGCTGGGGTGTCTGGATGTTCATGGTAAACGCTGTGCATGCTTTGGTACTTATGGAACTCTATTACAGATTCATGAAGAGGTGATATTAGTTCATTTCACATCCAAAGGTTTAGAGAGTCTCCTAGAGTCCCAGGCAATTCATCTTTCTGCTTTCCTTACAGACACTGCCTGTTCTCACATCTTAAAATAATGCTTTTTTTGAGAGAGAGGAAAAAGCCTCCAACTTCAACTCAGCAAGCTTTTGCTTGCTTGAGGCAACCAGAGCGTGTTTGATGGGGTACTACTTTTTGCAATGGTCTGCTTTTTAACAGGTTGACCCACATCAGAATATTCAGAATTGTCTCGTAGGTTTGCTGTGCCGCTGCCTATTCTCACTTAAGGCTAAGAAGGAAATTAACATCACTGTCATGTTTTCTCTAGAAAAACAGAGCACTCCTGATTTTCAGGTGGCTTGTTCATGTTCTGTAGGTAGCCTACATCATGAAAGGACTCAGGATCTAGAGGTCTTCTCATATGCTCATGCAAATTTGGAGACTGCTGTCACAGGAAGAAGTAAACACCCAGCAAACTCAGTCTTCCACTGGAAATTACTGTCTTACACTGTGTATAGTCAGGGAACAGAACCCACTGGAAAAAAAGGCACTCTAAGGTATAAGAATTTCCTCCAGGTGAGTAACCACTAGGTAAAAGTAATGTCCTTTGCTTGGTCAGTTATATGTCTCCCAAATTCTGAACGATCAGAATTATTTTTCCACTTTCTCATAGGAGAAAGTAGTTGGAAAGAAGTTTTACCCTGTCCCTGCTTAAATCCAAAAGCTGAGGGTCCTTTTTGTCTGTCTAAGAAGACAGTGGATGACAAACTTCATTGTCATATGACTACATTTTCTGGGTTTAGCTAGCAGTAATCTGATTCTTCTAATGAGGTTAATTTTTCCATTTGCAGAATACAATAGATAAGTAATGTTTCTGTCATGTCACCTTTGATCTGCACGTGTGCCATCACCATAAATTTTCCAAAATTATTATGTTTTTCCCCTGTGATCAGAATAAAGCCTATGACAAAGGACAAAGGACTTGAATTGTAAAAGCCAAAGATGGAGAGGTAAGTAATCATCTGTGAAAGCTGTGTACCTAATCTGACTGTTAAGCCCAAAAAATGACAGAGGACAAATCTATGTAAATGCTGCCTTATGTACTTGATTCTTTGGCTTAGTCTCCTCTGCTTTTTTTTTAGTGCTGTGGAATGTGAAATCCTAGCTGGGGCTCAGGCTGCTTCTCCAGGCAACTGGCAGTAGTCTCTGCCAATTTGTGAATTTGTACAACATGACAGAAGAAAACTTCAAAAGGAATTAGTGTCGATGCTGCTTCTAGATCTGCTGAGGCTCCAGAGGAGGACCATATGCTAGAAACAGCAGTCCCAGATCTAGTTCCAAAATAATGTGGAGCTTTGATTATGGAAGGGGGCTTAACCTCCATGACATGTTTTCCCTTTGCATGTGTTTCTTAATTACTAATCTCCTGGACCTTTTGAGGTAGGTGTATAAGTTTCTCTAGCCTTCCCCTTTTATATTTAATCTTATGTACTTCTGGAGCATCTGACTCATAAAAGATCTCAATCATAAATACAGCCATCTCTATTTTGTTGTGATCTCTCTACCTTGAAACATATCTGAGAGGGAATGTTTCAGTAGCTAAGACTGATCTTCTGTCCTATGTTTGTGCTGTATATTTCAGCAGTCAAGCCATCCCCTGCAATAATATAGAACTTTTCCAAAGACTTTCTGAAAGTTCTGAGATCCTATCTGTTATGGATTATTGGCTGTATTCTCCACAGAATACTGAGAATTATCTTGTGCAGGTAATGGCACAGAAGATCTCGTATGTCTTCATAGCTCCTGAAGGTTTCTTTCCCTTCCAGTCTGTCTACAGTTGTCAGTCCAAAATCAACTGGTGGTCACCAAATGCATGTCACACCTGCATGCCCCTTCACTCCCACTTCCAGTTCTGCTTTCTGAACATCTAAAATTTTCTGTTTGTACTTAACTTGCCTTAAATGCTAAAGGATTTGTTGATTCTTGTCAAGGGTTCCAGTATCTTACAGCCAGAAAAATCAATTTCTATTCAAGTAGTAAATGAAGATTTTCCTGCTAGAAATTGACACCAGTCAACATCAGCTTTCCAGCTGATATATAGCTGATATATAACTGATATATAACATATGTTATAATACCATATATGGAAAAGAGGATGCTGTATGATCACCACTGATATCACTAATCACACACAGGTTCGGCTGTGAGTATTTTAACAATCTACAACTCATGAAAACACTTCCTGTTGCTTATGCATTTCAGTTTAGTCATAGCTTTTTATCAATAGTCCTTAGTTTTCTTTGTGCTTATAGCTTGGCACCATATTTCCAAAGAGAGCAGAAAGTCCACAGAAATGGTGGAATATTTGGATGTTTCCAGTGGAATGGAATTCCTTCTCATCTTTCCCCGTTCCTACCTCTAGGCCTCATGTTTGCTGCAAACAGTGCAGGCCTTCTTTTGTTTCTTCTTTTTTTTTTTTAATGCAGGAAAAGAAAGAAGGAAGAGAAGGGCCAGCATTGTTTCTCTTGTCATTGGATCCTTACTAAAAAAGGAGTAAATGCATCAGTCTCAATTAGTGTTTACAATTAAACCTTTCGCTATGTCTCAAGGTACTTGTCTGTGTTAACTTTCCTAGTAAATTAATGTTAAATTATAACCAATATATAGTTTAAACAAAAAGTGTATATTCCTTTCTGAATGATTTTCCAACTTGAATACTCCTATACCACAGGTTTGGCAAATCTCTCAGAAAAATATAGGAACTATATTACAGTTCCTGGTGTGCAGTTTATTTGTCTGACCACACTCACTTGACAGTCTTTCTGTAGCCCAAAGTTTGTTGCACTTGCATGCAAGTAAATCTCAATCATGCTCATTTTTGTAGGAAGAGGACACAACCAAAGGAAATTAATTTTTAAATTAAAATGCTGGAAAAATTTCTTGGTATTCAGCCAGCCCCCAGCTAGTGTTCAAGAAAAAGAAAAATTCCAGTTGCTAGCAACCCACTGACTTTTGTGTTTTCTTTCACATATTCTGCATCCATAATGGGAGTGCTAAGAAGAAATGACAAGTGGCTAGCCCCATAGTTCATCAGCTTTCATAAGTATAGGCAAATATCACTCTGAGAACTTTCTTTTGTTGATATAATTTCTTTAATGCATTTCTTACTGTTCTAAGAGTTATCCAGGATATGTCACTTCCTCTAGTATAGTAGTTTGTTCCATAGGCTTGAATATTATTCATAGCAATGAATCCTCCAAAACCGTTCTTATGTCTGAAACATTCCATTAAAAGTGACATTTGTGCAGAGAAACTCAGACTTTTCTTGTTCTAAGACATCACTCCCCAAAGTTTCTGCTTGTGAAAGTGATAATAGAACTTGTAGTTCAAAGCGATTTTGACTGAGTGCCAGGTATTTTGAGATGCCTGCAGCTAACGCATCGTTGCATGACAAATCATTTCCACTAACCCCTTTGGAGCAGTCGTCGGTTTGTCTGCTAAGCTCCTAGTTACTGGGAGATCACTTGAAGTTCTGAAGTGTAAGACATCATCCACCATATGTCTGTAGGCAATTACTGGATATTTTTGCACTTGTAGATCTCTACAGTTAAGTGCTTCTGTTTGGAAATGAGAGAATTCTCCAATTTGTGAAGTAGAAGTAACATTTATCCCTCTTAATCTAGTATGTAATCATTGCTTCTCATTGACTGCTATGACTATGTTAGGTGCTACCAATAAACATTTGAACAGTATACTTTCCTGTTAGAATGCGTTATGTAGCACCTGTCCAGTGAGGGCTGAGGCTTAGGAGAAAAAAAACACAACAAAGTCAAACAAAAAAATCCCTACAATTAAAAGACTGAAGTATAGCTTTTTGTTCTGAATGAAATATAGGAACAATCATTCTTATAATAGTAAATAATTTTTCATCTCCTGGCACTACACATCTCCTATTAAAGGTTCCTTTAATCATTCTCATTAAAAAAGGAATGCCCAACATACTCCACATGTTATTTTCTGGAAGTCATCTACATTCTGGTGTTTCCCTGTAGGGACTGCTGGAAAATATTTGAGGGAATTAAGATCAAAACATCATCAAGTATTCTTTTAATTCTGTAATGTCATATTTAATAGTGAGTACCTTCCATCTGATGAAGGATACAGTGCGTGGTCTTTCAATGATCTTGGTTTGGGGTTTTGTTTCATTTTTGTTTTTGTTTTAATAGCCATTATGTTTCCTGACAACAATTTTTATTTACAAATAATTATTCCTTTTATATAGATATGTATCTGCAGAAGACTCACTAATTCAAAGGTTTATTTGAAAGCTCTTGTGTGAAAGACAGCATAAAATGCTGCCTCCAGACATATAGGCAATTGCTGAGTAGCAAGCCTACTCTGTAAGCCAAGTTCTTAGCTTCAGGGTTGCACAGGTGCAGCTAATCATGTGGTTCCTGGCTTAGCCAGATACTACCTAGTGCTGATGTGCTTTCACAGAAGGAGCCAGTCATATTTCAAATTAGTTGGGCAAGAACTCGAACAGGTTTTTAGGTTTTTGTTTTTCTTTTCTCATTGAGTTCACTGGATGTAGGATTTCTTTCTATTTAATTGCCTTTTGCAGGTTTACAGCTGTCATAGGGAAATGCTGAAAAAAATCTAGTAACAAGGTAACAAGAAGGCTCATTAGAAAATAGAAATCATACCACCTGAAGTTATAATTACATCCAACTATTTTTAATAGACCCAAGCATAAATATTTAATAAAATTATGCATGTATGTTTAATGACAAACTTGATAAAATGATGATAAATTATTCAATGTTAGATACTAATAGTTATTATTAATTGATCTGAATTATTATGAGTGATGTTTGAAGTATGATTCTTATGTAAATTACAATGAAAAGCAGAAAAAGTAGGATTGGAAATACGTATGGCATATTAAATATGCCACTAAATATATATACTACATATACAAAATATATAAATCACTAAAATCCCTAAAAATACTAAAAATACAGTTATTTAGAAGACATCTATCCAGTCTTTGTAGATTGAAAACACATTCCAGTCTTACAAGAACTCTCACTGTTTGTCACTGCACTTTCTGAAGGCTCTCTAGACATAAATTAAAAAACAATACCACTACCAACAAAAAGCAATTACTTGAAAGCAGCTGTCTCAGTAAGCACTCCTTTTTAAAGCTACTACAATGTAGGCAGATCCAGAGATGCATAAGTTCAGTTTTAGCCTTTTACAACCTCAATTCATTCCAGGTATCAAATATTTAACATAGAAAATGGACACTAAATTTTCTCCCTAGGTTTTCCAATGTTAAGAACTATCAGGTGCTGATCTCCGTATAAGTACAAAGCACACCTGGAAAGAATTATCATGTAGCTATCTCTTCATGAAGTTAGGCTGTATTTTTACAGAGCAAAATTAAACATGGGGAGTATTAATTGCATCTCTTCAGTATTTTATCTTAAAAAACAAACAAACAAACAAACAAAAAAACACAAAAGATGTTATTTCACAATATAACCCCAAGGAGTGAAATACTTAATAAAATTGCTATTTGCTTTTAGGAATTGAAGGGGAATGTAATATTCTGTTGATACATAGGCAAACATCATGCTTAATCCAAAGTTATTCCGAACCTGAGATTTTTAGCAATTTGGAAACGTTAATTTTCAGGCAAATCCTACTATAATTCTGTATAAGAAATTGCATTAGTTAAGGATTTAGAAACAGTTTAAAATACACATAGATGCTGGCATAAAGAAATGAACCTTAGGTCATTTTGAAATAAAACATTCAGTCCTTCAGTAAGCATAATGTTTTTCTAAAAATCAAAGTATGCAAATAGGAAGTAGAGTATTTATCTTGAGAAAGGTAAAGTTTTAAAATATAATCAAGCTGAAATATTGTAAAATGAGATTTACAGCAACAATAATTTAAGGTAATAGCAAAGATGTCATTTAAGCAATTTGCAAATCGTATATTTCCCTGCTGTGTTTGCAAGATTACCTTGTGAATCATCAGGAACTATAACTCAAAAAGCTTTTGATTTACATTTTCCTGAAACCTAAAGGCAAGAAAGGACACTACAGATAAGACGAATAACTTGATGATCTACTAGCTTCAATAAAGAAAAGGCTGCTTTTTCCCTACTGGCTCAAGTTAGACGTGATACATTCTTGCAACCTATCATATAGATATACTGCATGGTAAAAGACTGTCTGGCTCAGTTTGTGAGCAGTTTTAGTGAGGTTTCTACATGATATTTATGAGTAAACCAATAATTTTGGGTCTAAGAGTGCAGGAAAGGAAACTTAAAACTGCTCTGGAGAATGAATGCAGAATTAAAATAATTTTAACAATTAAGATATGCTTTTCAAAATGTCTTCATTTTACATTTCTGGCTATACCACAGGTTTATTTCTGTGTGAGCCCCACACTTCTTCTGGATGTCTGCCTTATTCTATTCATGTTCAGCTCTGTGTACAATTACTGAAACATCTGAGTGCTTTCCTGTAGCATATTAAGTAGTGTGACTAATATCTGTCCTGTATTTTTTTGGTTGTCTTGTTTTTATTCCTAAAGAGAGAAAAATAAACAGTGGAAGTTCATTTATTTATTAATTTTATTTTGTTATTTTAATTTTTTTATTTCTATCTTTTTTGAGACTTCCAGAATGTGCTACTATAGATTTACATTAGGAGTCAGGATAAGGAAAGAAATGTATCCTGTGCCTGGAATAGATGACAGTGAGGATGTAGTTGGCCCTCAGTTCCCAGGGGAAAATCTCTATCTGCATAAGACAGGATTTAATCTTAGAGAACAAACATACGCTGTGCTAAAGCAACAGAAGTGCTGACAGCAGCTTTCACTGTAGGGTAAAAGATTATTTTTTCAGTAGGTTGGGCATAGTCTACTGAGTGCCATGAAGATAAGGAAAGCATCTGTAAATTTGTCTATCTTCCATATGGCAACCATGTAAAAAGGGAAAGCCAGGTGTGATGCTTTCAAGTAATCTATGTTGTAGGGGAATCTGATGTTATGTGGTTACATAAAGCCCAACAATTTGTTTCAGTTCATGTAACTTTCTTGCAAGTGTATGTGTCATAGAAGAAAATAAGTTATTCTAAAAAATAGTCCAAAGTTGTTTTAGATCAAAACCTGTACTTCTTTTGCTAGCAAATGTGAATCAGCAGTGTTCTGAAAATAGGATTCCTATTGAGATTTACAATATATTTTACCTCTGTTTGGACTGGAAATAGTACAATGAAGCTTGCAACATCTTTGAATAATGTATCCTACCATGGCTGACTGCTTAAGTCACGCATACCTTGATGGCACACAATGTTTGTAACAATCTCTTCTCATTTTCCTACAATTCAATTTCCTTGTTTTTCAATTTCCTATAATTCTTTCTCATTCTTGGGTAGGAAAATACAGTTACAGAATAAATATAGCTTATCATTCACTGGAATCTGGCAGCCTCTGATGCTCAGCTAACTCCAGTATGAATCTCATCTACAGAGTCTACAAGGACTTGGTACTGTTTTCAGATGGTCTAATACTCCTGCAGGAATTGGGTATGAAAACAAATCTCTCCACTTTTGTATAAAACTCAAACCTTCCTTTCTGACCCTTCTTCTTAAAACCGTAACACGTTTAAAATTCCTGCTATTCCTACTCCTCTGTCACTGAAAGGAATAATGCAGAAAAAAAATTCTCTTGAAAAATGATAGTAATCTTAGCCAATTGTAAACTTGAATGCTGCAGAGACATTGCAGTGATGGATTTGGTGCAAAAACCTTCTTGCTCACGTTGGAACTTAAATGGAAATAATTGTCCGTTACCTACACTGGGATAGCCCTGCATCTTTCAATGTTTTCCTGTACCTAGATGTCCACCATCCACTTCCTACAAAGCAAAAGCTTTTCTATGCCTGTCCAAATCGGAAAAGAAAGCCAAGAGATGGATCCTTCAATTTAAATTGAAGCAACGTTCTGCAAGATGTTCTAATCATCAGAAGGCTCTTCAGTATAGCAATTTTGAAAGAAACTGTGCTTTTAAGAGGTTTCTTGACCTGGCAGCGATATAAAATCTCTATCCCTGAAATGAAACCTCCCCAGGAGTAGGCTTTCCTGAGTTTTGCCAAGTGATATACAAACAGGCTACATGAAGGTGCAAAAATTCCCTTTTTAATAAAATTTTCTCTTCTTCTGACTTCCAGATATAAAGGCATTTCAAGCAGGGAATCACAGGCCAACGTTTGAACAGAATCTCAAAAACTTGAGTCTATTAAGTGAAGCACAAACCAACAGAAAACATTGTGAATTACTTATTCTGCTAAAAAAGGTATTAGCATTTTCCTTCTGAAACACAGACTTGATGGAACCTCATAACCTAAGTCTTCATGTGGGATTCAGGAAGTAGAGTAAATTAATCCTCCACTATCAAACAAATCCTCCAGCATCCTCCAGCAATCAAACAAATAAAAGAATTTCTAGTGTATTATGCCAATACTGCTAGAATGGGGGAAAAACCCAAAGCTATTCTGTTGTGATAATCATTAATAAATATTTCTTATAATCTCTGAGCTCCAGTGGGAATAAGATGTCATCAGGTATCTCTAGACTGTTTAAAAGAAAATGTTAATGTTAATTTCACTTGCTTTCCAAACAATGAGTTGAAAATAAACACAATGTCCAAGAAATTGAAAAGGAGGAAAATTTTTGAGGGCAAAAAAGGATTTAAATTTGAATTTTCAAAAGATCATTATAAATGACTTTTTTTTTTAAACTATATGGTACATGTATCAGTCAACAAATTTTTTAGTTATTTGTGTGTTTCTTGATTACTTCTTTTTTTTGTTGCAGCTGTTTAGGTAGAGAAACTGCACTAACTAACTTTCATACTAACTAATAAACTTGATTTCACATTACTAATATATGCCCTATAAATTTCCAGTGATGGATGTTATTTTAAAATTAATTCCATATTGTAATTCAATATTTCATTTCCATTTCTATAGTAATTTTTGCTATTATTCTGAAAGTTGTTGGCTTTTTTGTTTTTGTATGCAAGCAGAATTAATATTTGAACACTGCTTTTTAAAAGCAGTTAACTATCTAACCTGTTAATTTTGGGAAATAAAGCCTTCAGACCTTGAAATCTGTGTGAGGTATACATGCGTTTTGAAATTACAAACCCTGTTACTGGTTAATGAACAAAAACTTCCAATGGCACCAATCGAGGAATAAAATTCACATTCTGTATTGTAATAGCCCTCAACACTCTAGACTTCAGGTACAGATTTCTTGGGTTACTGACTCTCTTTCCAGAAAGCAATCACCAGAAATAAGGGACTTCAAAAACATCACGCAACCAAATGAATCTGAAACAAGTTTAGCTTTCTCTCCCTTTATATATTTCTTTTTTGTTTTTTTTTTTTTTTTTTATGTGGCAATAAGGAAAAATAAATGAAACTCAATAGAATGTCAGGAAAAGTTGAATGGATTATTTTCTAGTCAAAATAACTTGGTGAAATCTGCACATGTTTTCAGGGAAAATTTTGTTTAAGTTAAAAAACAACAACAACAACAACGAAAACCAACCAACCAAAAAAAACCAGCCGAAAACCAGAGTGCTCTTTTTTGTTTTGTGGAAGATAAGATTTCCAAGGAGGTTTAGTAATAACATAAACCCTAATAATAAAATTTTGGCAGGTGAAAATGTCTCTTTCAATCACTTCTGAAACTGAGAAAGTACTGCCGTAGAAATCTCCCTTTGCGTGGGCAAGCTATGCCTCTTTTGCAAAGATCACCTTGAGACCTCCTGCATGAATGCATTGCCTGAAATTCAGGACTTCCTGGACTCCTCAACAGATCATATAGGGGAAAGTGCCCTGCTTCCCTGCAAAGAGCCGTTTTTCATGAAGTCGAGTTTCTGGGTGGGAAAATGATACATGTTTTTACCCTAGAAGTTAAGTATTGTAAAGATAATATTTTACTCTTTATGTCAATGTTTTAATACTTTTGTAAGGGATCAGGTGCAGAGACCTATAATTTTAGGCAATATACTTGTGGAAGAGCATAAAATCTATTGAAGCTGATGGTAGTAAAAGAACAGACTTGAAATCCCAGACTATGGACACCATTCTCATCCAGTAACTAGACAGGAGAAAGGTATTTTAATGAAACCAAGAAAAGGGATTTGTAGGGTCCTATGCATTATGACCCTTTTCTCTCCCAAGTGTTCAAAATATCATACTCGTTTTACTGAACCTATTTATTCTTCCTGTACTTTTTGGAATTCTCTGTGTTTAAAACTTAGCACAAGACTGATCTTTCTCTTAAAATTTTCAACTTGATTAAAATCTTTGGAGGAAGATTATTCTCACAGACTTTCCCATGGGGAAAGGAGAGGTTAACAGGTCATGACTAGACATTGCCAACTAATTTATATGAGTAAAGTTGCTGAAAAGGCCAGGAAAAATCTTTCACTGAGCCACTGGTGCAAATGTTTGGAATGTGACATTGTC
Source organism: Phalacrocorax aristotelis (assembly GCF_949628215.1). NCBI lineage: Eukaryota > Metazoa > Chordata > Aves > Suliformes > Phalacrocoracidae > Phalacrocorax > Phalacrocorax aristotelis. The sequence goes on from NC_134311.1 coordinate 48,555,879, forward strand.
TATACGACATCTCTAACCATATCTGGTCATTAGTACCAGTTTTACACTTTTTACTGTATTTCTATTAGTGTTCCAGACAAGATCTCTGTTCTGATATTCTCACTAGTTAGTATTTTATATGAAATTTTGTGTGATATTGATCTCTGACAAGGCAGGGCTCTTTGAGAATCTGTACTCTACTACCAGTGAAATTGAACCATTTGATAGTGTGAGGGGCAACGAATCTCACACGGTTTCAATACAAAAAAGTATTTTCATGTTTGGATGCAGAAAACAGTCACCTGTGGGAGGAGGTGAAGTTTTCCTCTTCCTCCTTTTCCTCTTCCTCCTTTTCCTCTTCCTCTTCCTCTTCCTTTCCCTCTCCCACTCTTTCTCTCTTCCCCTTCCTCTTCCCCTTTCTTGTCTTTCTTTCCTCACTATTTCATGTTTTTCTGGTTTAGAGTTGTGCTGAAGCACTAATATGGTTTACTGATTGGTAGCTGTTCTGTGTGGGTGATTGCTACAATGATCTCTGCATACTTTAGCTCTCAGTTATGAAGATATAAAACTTGATTAAATTAGATTTGCAAAGTGTATGAGATATTGTTTGAGGTCCTGGAGATAAAGGCACCCTAGATGTACCAAAAGCAACATAATTATCACGATTTTTCTCTGGCTGAATTCTTCTGATGACCATGTCCATAAAAGGAAGCTTGGGGAACCCAAGCATCACTGTTGCTAACACTGGTGTAATTCCACTGCTGATGGCTTTGTATTAACAAGATTCCCACGGATATGGATGTTGTGCCATTTACTCTGGGTTTAGACAACAAGTCGGTAAACACCCAGTAGCCATAGCAGCTTAGTAGTTTTGCCCATTCTTGTTTGTATTATGTGACATCAAATGCAAGTTTTTCTGAATTGAACGGTGACAGGAAATTAATGAAAATCTTGTAGCCTATGAATTAGATTCACCCATGGGCTATTTCTACTGGGATTTTACAGATTTTTTTTCAGTCATCCCTGAATTCTTCTGTTCTAGGCTAATTTGATTTTGCAAGAGCTTTCCAAAGGTCTGACAGTTTTCAAATGTGCCTTCCCTTCCTGGTCAGAATTTAGAAATTAATACTGTCTTGCTTATATTTCTGTTATGTCCCCCCTTGTTTCCTTCAAGGAGGATATTTGAAGTGAGAGATGCTACGGTGGCTTCATATCTCATAAAATTTTTCACTGGGCTGAAGCCCACTGTGAAAAATTAGGAAAAACAACGCTTGAATCTTCTTTTGGTATAGGCATATTCTAAGTTGGGAAAACCCAATGTATTGCTACATTTCTCAAGCAGCAAGGCAAATTTCTCTCAGCAAAGGAAGACGAGTTTTAAAATCTTAGTTTTTCAGAAAGCAGCAGGCAGGGCTGCTCTGCAGTGGCAGCAGAACCAAGGGCAACCCCATCACAGGGCAGGGCAGGGCAGGCAGTGCCACTGATGGATGCAGTTCCCCCTCAGCAGTGCAGGGTGACCAGGCCAGGTCCCTGATGGTGACCAGGGCCAGCCAGGATTCTCGTTGAGACTGAGAGATCAAGCCAGGGAGTTGAGTCTGTGAGTCATAGTCTGGGCAGCACAGTATGTCACCAGGTGCTGGCCCAGCTGCGAGGGCTCCTGAACAAGGTGGGGTAGCAGGGGCATTATTCATAGCCCTTTCTCTTAGCTATTACCCAGGTCCAGGCAGTCTCATCATGTCAAAGCTGGCCTTGAGTGCAGTCAGCAAAACCCTTATGGTCTCTATGTGTGCATGTGTGTGTGTGTAATGAGGGAGGTGCAGGGTCTTTACAAGAACTGGTACCCTTACCCCAGTCACAAATTAATTATGTCATTGTCATTGTCGCTAAGCAAGGTATAAAACCTCTTTTTAGGACAGGACTAACTTCTAAATTTTCTTGAGAATAAAATTGAAGATTTGGCAGACCCCTGAGGCGGTACAGTATCTCATATTAGTATCAGCAGAAGACCTACAGAGAAAGGGAGAATGCAATTCTTGAAGTGATCTTGATATATTTAGTTGATGCTGCAATGCCACATTGAGCTTCGATTAGTGAAAAGTACTTGCTTGTCCACACACCACTGTTATTGTCCATTTATCCTCTCTTTATCCCTTCCTCTCCTGCAGTCCTCTCTGTCCCTTCTTTCTTCTGAATTTCTTCCCTGCAGCCAGTCCTAAATTATAACCTTTAAAAGCCTCATTCATACTGCCTTTCCTCTTTCACCTTTGGAATAGTTACTATTACTGACTTTGAAGTTTTGTCTCTATAATAATATTCCAGGGGAAAAAATAGGGGTGGAGACTTCATAGTCCTGAATATGCTGTTTTAAGGCGGAAGTAAACATCCTGGTTTTGTTTTATACTATGTTCACATCCAGAACTTACTTTGTTGCTCTAAGGCTAAAAAACTGGAACCCACATTTTTCTTTAACACCTAGCCTATTCTCAAACCCTGCTGTCTTAGCTTATATTAGAAGGCAAATGTCATCAAAGAGCATATCAATTAAAACATGATTAGCTAACCCTGAATTCAGTTTGGGCTTAGGTCACGTCTGCAGTACTAAATAGAATGAGTGAGTTTATTCAGAACAATTAATACATACCACTACAATGTCAAAGCTACTAACTTGTTAAATTTTCTCCTCCAACCAGGACTAGAATTCACACCGGGTTGGAGTCTACAGGTAGGAGTGAAGTGGACTGCCTTGGTCAAGGCAATGTTGTAAGTCTACGTCCTTCATAGGAATGAACTTGTTTGCAGGGATGAAAAAAGTGTTTGGTTTAAACCCCATTTTCTTTGCAAAACACTTATTTGTAAAGTGCTGCTTCTTTTTAGTTTTCATCACAGTGATAAGTCTTGCCCCTAGTAACATCACTCACTATACAGTCACCATCTTATATCCATGCCATCAATTAGGTGAAATGCTGCTGGATAAAAGAAATAAACCTGTTCAAGGAATAGATTTACTATACACCAGGGCAATGAATTCAGAAGTCTCCAAACTCTCTAGTGTGTTCTATATTTCCTGACCATTTAGCACATCCCTTAGAAAACAAACAAGAAAGATCACTTTCTTCACTCCAACATGTAAAGGCAAATTGCATCTAAAATAAAGGCAGGATGCATAAATTCTTTAAAAATGCTGAATAATTTTTCTCTTCTGATTTTTTTTCTCTTTTCTTTTTCACCATCTCCTAGCAAGATAATGCATTCACTAAGAGTAGTTTACGATGGTATGCTTTCCCTGAATTTCTGCGCATTTCATAAAAAGTACAACACTAAAATTCTAGAGATGTAGGTTCAGTTCCAGGCACTTTGATGGACTTCTTACGCAACCTTGTACAAAGTAACATGGTGATAGATGTGATACAGTAGTCAGAATTCATCACTAAAGTTATCTTTTCATAAGGTTTGGCTTATACTGTTGAGATGCAGAATAAGGAACTGGTCATTTTCCAGTTCCTTGGGTGTTGAACTGCTCTGAAAGCCAGGCCATACATTTCACAGAGCAAGCCATTAGAGCCTAATATCTTTGACTGTTTACCAGCCACAGAATCTACTCTTAGAAATCTTGCCCCAGCTTTTTTTTGACAAAGAGACACATATCATCTTTGTGCCTCAACTTGCCACTTGCAAAATGAGCTTCCATTTCAATTTCTGTCACCTTTGCCTTTCTTTTGAAGCCTGTGACAATCTGTTTTTAGCTAAATACATAGGTTATATCTACTGAAATTTTTTCTGTTGTTGCTATTATAGGCTTCTCTAGTATCAAAAGTCATGATATAAGGAATCTATGATTCTAATAAGAATTGTAGAGCACATATCCGTAGCTACCAAACACACAAATATTCTGCTGTAGTTGATCATATAACATACATGGATACTTTAAGCCAACATAAAAAACAGACTAATGTGTAAGGTTTCCACGGAAGAAGGAAACTATTCCTTTTAGAAATAGGAAATATATGTTGCATTGTCAGAGAAACCTTAACTTTTAAAATTTATTCACTTTTAAGCAGGGCCTGGTGAATTCATGCTTATATTTTTCTTTAAAGACAAATTTACATTTAACCTTGTAATATCAAATAAATCTCTACTGCTTTTGTTCTCATTAAGTCTACTGTCCACAACTACTTTAATGAGGGAGTTAGAAAGATTGTCCAAATCTTTTTTATGGGTCATTTGATTTAAAAAATACTCATGGAAAGTCAATTTTAAAGTAGGAATCAGCAGTATCTACCTTACAAACCTTCCATTAGAACCTGCATTTGAAATATTGGGCTTTTGGAGAGAAAGAACTCGGTGAGAGACTATTTGGATATAATAATCTTGCACCAGAATGTGACACAGTAGCAGAATCAGTAAAACTCATGCTCCATGCTGACTCTGATGTCATACTTTAAAGCCCTTGAAGCCAAAGATTTTGCTGAATTTTTTGACCCAGTTTGGTAGATCCCTAGAGTTTTTTTAATTCTTTTGTACACCATGTAGTTTATCTCCTATTTTACATCATTCAAATCATGTAGTTTCAGACCAATAGGTTGTAAAATAAAATAAAAAAAAGACTGAACTAATGTTCTGCAAGTAATTGTGTGTGTGTGTGTGTGTGTGTGTGTGTTCTTTTCTGCTAAACAAAATGTCTTTGAGACAAAAAGTGCCAATGAACTTGCCTGATCTTTTTTTAACTTGGTGTGACATAAAAAGTAGTTCTTGCTTCTAAGAAAACACTTGATTTTAGACAACATGTTTAGTGTTAAGAATCATACAAACACAAAGGAAGAGACTTTAGAAACTGGGGGGAAGAAACAGGAGATTGAATTCCTTCCTCTGAGGAGATTTTAACTTCATCACAGTAAAGATCCCCAGTCACCACAGTATACGGGTCTCTGAGGTGGGGTGTTCTCAATTACTTCCATTCACATTCTGCTTCACTTTGCTTGAATAATTAAACATTTGTGAATCAGGGAATAAAATCTAACTATCCCAGCTCCCAGATGAGAGTTGGAACCTCTAGGCTGGAGAATACTTCTTTCCTTTTCCGGCCCACAAATATTTATTTATGTAAAGTGTAAAAGTGACATAAGGAGAAAGTGAAAACATCCAGTCTTATTGCAAGGCTTTGGGATACTTCCCAGGGAGGTAGGGGAGTTCAGAGACAGTAACTGAGCCCTACTTTAGCACATCCAGGCTAATGAGATATGCAGTGAACTGTTTCTATTGATCAAAGCCTCCAGTGGATATTGTACACAATTATACCTTCTCTGGGTTTTTGCCTTTTCAGTGCTTGTTACAAATCATTCAGTAAACAAAAAGGGTCTACATAATTGTCATGGTTTAGCCATCAGGCAGCTAAACACCACGCAGCCACTTGCTCAATCCCCCCTACATTTGGATGGGGAGAAGAATTGGAAAAAAGGTGAAACTTGTGAGTTGAGAAAAAGACAATTTAACAGGACAGAAAAGGAAGGGAAAAAAATAATGATAAAAGAGTATAGAAAACAAGTGATGCACACTGCAATGCTCACAACCAACTGACCAGGCAATTCCTGAGCACCAGCCCTTCTCCCCAGCTAACCTCCTCAGCCTTTTGTTGAGCATGATGTCCTATACTATGACATATCCATTTGTCCAGTTTGGGTCAGCTGTCTTGTCTGTGTCCCCTCCCAGGTTCTTGTGCACCTCCAGACTCCTCACTGGCAGGGCAATATGAGAAGCTGAAAAGACCTTGACTTAGTGTATGCACTGCTCAGCAAGAGCTAAAACGTCATTGAGTTACGAGCATTATTCTTATCCTAAATTGAAACCTCAGTACTATACCAGCTACTAGGAAGAAAATTAACTCTATCCCAGCCAAAACCAGAACAATATCCGCCCCTTATTCTATACCATCTACATCATGCCCAGGTCCCACAATTTCCAATACATCCCAATTAATCACCACCACCTTTCCTGTCTTTTGATATATGTATACAGATATCATACCCTAAGCCTATGGGCCATCCCTCTAAAATGTCCACTGAGTTCATTTAGTCCATGACTTTAGGCCCCATCTGTCATAACAGGCCTGCAGGGCAGGAGAGATGGTGTGTGGTGTTGGACTGTTGTGTGCTGAAGCCAGTTCTTGTTGCATCACCACTGTGCTTGTTTGGTTCTATCATCACTTTGCTCGGTTTCATCAAAATTAATTCTTCATTAATTTGGGTGATTCTTACATACTGTTGATATAGTATATAGCAACTATAGTAGTGACAACATACAGTATTATATAGCAATTAGCATCACACAGTTCAAATAATTGGCTTTTCTTACCCCAAATCAAGTCCCCTTGAGGTACACATCAGCCTTCCTATGTTGTCCTTTTTGCAGTTGGTGTTAAAGGTTTGTGTTGGTTTGTTTAGTCTGCTGTGTTCTGCTGTGATTAGTAACATTTTGCCTACAAGATTTGTTATGCAAACACTCATTTTCAGCTTTATCTGGTATTTGGGGATTTTGCTGAAACCATTACTGTACTTTGGATACCACCTTGTTGAGGCAATTAACAATTATACCTCCTCCTCTGAGAGACTTTATATGGAGGAAATACAGAATGGTATCTTTGCAACTTTCTTCTATGATGTCTCTGCCTCTATTACAACAACCTTTTTGTATCTTGAACATCCTTGGGTGGTTAAGATGCACTTATTATTAGTTTTTGGGCATGTTGTTTTGGTTTTGACTAAGCAACTTAAGAATATTAGCCAGAAATCTGCATGAAGGTTTGATAGTTACAATTGGCAGGGCATGTGGGATAGCATGGGCAAATACCAAGGGCAGTGGGCACCCCCAGAGTTTTGGAGTTTCACCCATGAACAAGTGCAGAATCCTGAAAAACTAGTAGAATATTTGGAGAAAGTATGTTGTTACGCTGGGAACTCCAGGGAGACACAGATAACTGCAACGTGCTGGGGTCTGGCCCATGCGTATCAAGCCCTGCTCAACAGTATTCAGTGCTCCCAAGGGGAGGAGAATGTCTCTGGATTGAAATGCAAAGTGACAGGCACTGTAGTCACTCCAGCCCTGAGGACAGGCACTGCAGCCACTCAAACCCCACGACAAGTACTGGAGCTGGCTCAGAGAATCAACCCATACCAGTATCAGTTGCCCCCATAAACAAGACAAAATCTTGGAAGCAGACGTCAACCTGTTTAGAACAGGATGATGAAAAAGCAGGGCCGTCATGAGGAGAGGAGGAAGAAGCTATAAATGAAATAGAGGCCACCCAATCCCTGTCCTTGAGCGAGTTGCGAGATATAAGAAAAGATTTCAGCCCTCGTTCAGGTGAGCACATTGTCACCTGGCTGCTCCGATGCTGGGATAATGGGGCCAGTAGCCTGGAATTAGAGGGGAAGGAAGCCAAACAACTGGGATCTCTTTCTGGGGAAGGGAGCATTGACAAAGCAACTGGGAAAAAAACCACAAGCCCTCAGCCTCTGGAGGCGACTCCTGTCCAGAGTGAAGGAAAGGTATCCCTTTAAAGAAGATGTTACATATCACCCAGGAAAATTGATAACTATGGAGAAAGGCATCCAGTATCTAAGGGAATTAGCTGTGCTTGAGGTGATTTACGGTGACCTGGATGATCAACTGTCATCCAAAGATCCAGATGAAGCTGAGTGCACATGACCCATGTGGCGGAAGTTTGTACGGAGTGCACCATCTTCGCATGTAAACTCATTGGCAGTGATGTCCTGGAAAGATGATGAGACACCAACGATGACAGAGGTGATTGATAGACTCCTGGATTACAAAACAAATATCTCTTCCTCGCTTGTCTCTGCTGTGGAGAAACTATCTCAAGAGGTCCAGCAACTCAAAGAAGATATGTCCTGCTCCCCACCTCTACAGAGTAGTGTCTCAGCTGTTAGGAATAAGAGTCCTTTGGCTCAAAGGGGAGGATACACACGACGGGGCACCCTATGGTTTTACCTGCGTGACCACAGAGAGGACATGATGAGGTGGGATGGCAAGCCTACCTCAACCCTAGAGGCACGAGTGCATGAACTGCAAGGAAGAACAGTCACTCAGGGAAGCTTTTCCAGGAAAGCCGCTGCTCCAATTTCCAGTGAGCAGGTCCCCAGACAGAGGAGTAGAAGTGCTGATTTTATTTCTGATCTTAATAGAGAGACTCTTGATTCACATTTACAGGAAGTGAGTTGCGAATGCCATGGTCAAGACAAGAGGGGCCCTGCCTCCAGACAGGTGGAGGAAACGGATATTCTGGTTTACTGGACTGTGTGGATCTGATGGCCTGGTGCATCTGACCCACAGGAGTATAAAGCTTTAGTGGACACCGGCGCACAGTGCACCTTAATGCCATCAAACTATATAGGGGCAGAACCCATCAGCATTGCTGGAGTGACAGGGGGATCCCAAGAGCTAACTGTATTGGAGGCCGAAGTGAGCCTAACTGGCAATGAGTGGCAGAAGCACCCCATTGTGACTGGCCCAGAGGCTCCGTGCATCCTTGGCATAGACTGCCTCAGGAGAGGGTATTTCAAGGACCCAAAAGGTTACAAGTGGGCTTTTGGTGTAGCTGCCTTGGAGACGGAGGAAATTAAACAGCTGTCTACCTTGCCCGGTCTCTCAAAGGACCCTTCTGTGGTGGGGTTGCTGAAGGTCAAAGAACAACAGGTGCCAATCGCCACCACAACAGTGCACCGGCGGCAATATCGCACCAACAGAGACTCTCTGATCCCCATCCATAAACTCATTCACCAACTGAGGAGCCAAGGAGCCATCAGTAAGACCCACTCACCCTTTAACAGTCCCATATGGCCAGTCCGGAAGTCTAATGGAGAGTGGAGACTAACAGTAGACTATCGTGGCCTGAATGAAGTCACTGCACCGTTGAGTGCTGCTGTGCCAGACATGCTAGAACTTCAATACGAACTGGAGTCAAAGGCGGCCAAGTGGTATGCCACAATTGATATTGCTAATGCATTCTTCTCAATCCCTCTGGCAGCAGAGTGCAGGCCACAGTTTGCTTTCACATGGAGGGGCGTCCAGTACACCTGGAATCGACTGCCCCAGGGGTGGAAACACAGTCCTACCATTTGCCATGGACTGATTCAGACTGTACTGGAACAGGGAGAAGCTCCAGAACACCTTCAATACATTGATGACATCATCGTGTGGGGCAACACAGAAGAAGTTTTTTGAGAAAGGAGAGAAAATAGTCCAAATCCTTCTGAAAGCTGGTTTTGCCATAAAACAAAGTAAGGTGAAGGGACCTGCGCAGAGATCCAGTTCTTAGGAATCAAATGGCAAGATGGATGTAATCAGATTCCAATGGATGTGATCAATAAAATAGAAGCCATGTCTCCACCAACTAGCAAAAAGGAAACACAAGCTTTTTTGGGTGTTGTGGGTTTCTGGAGAATGCATATTCCAAATTACAGTATGATAGTAAGCCCTCTCTATCAAGTGACCCGGAAAAAGAATTATTTCAAATGGTGCCCTGAGCAATGACAAGCCTTTGAACAGATTAAACAGGGGATAGTTCATGCAGTAGCCCTTGGGCCAGTCCGGGCAGGACAAGATGTAAAGAATGTGCTCTGCACCGCAGCTGGGGAGAATGGCCCTACCTGGGGCCTCTGGCAGAAAGCGCCAGGGGAGACCTGAGGTCGACCCCTAGGATTTTGGAGTCAGGGATACAGAGGGTCCAAAGCCCGCTATATTCCAACTGAAAAAGAGATATTGGAGGTATGTGAAGGGGTTCGAGCTGCTTCAGAAGTGGTTGATACTGAGGCACAGTTGCTCCTGGCACCCCGACTGCCAGTGCTGGGCTGGATGTTCAGAGGGAACGTCCCCTCCACACACCATGCAACTGATGCTACGTGGAGTAAATGGGTTGCACTGATCACCCAGCGGGCTCGAGTAGGAAACCCCAGTCGCCCAGGAATCTTGGAAGTGATTATGGACTGGCCAGAAGGCAAAGATTTTGGATTATCTCCAGAGGAGGAGATGACACATACTGAAGAAGTCCCACTCCATAACAAACTGTCAGAGGATGAAAAGCAGTGTGCCCTGTTCACTGGTGGGTCCCGTTGCCTTGTGGGAAAGCACCGGAGATGGAAGGCTGCTGTATGGAGTCCTATACGACAAGTCGCAGAAACTGCTGAAGGAGGAGATGAATCGAGCCAGTTGGCCTTAGACACGGCTGAATAGGTAAAGTGGACAGTGCTCTATCTCTATACTGACTCCTGGATGGTGGCAAATGCCCTGTGGGGCTGGCTACAGCAGTGGAAGCAGAGCAACTGGCAGCACAGAGGCAAACCCATCTGGGCCGCCACATTGTGACAAGATATTGCTGCCCAGATAGAGAACCTGGTTGTAAAGGTACATCATGTGGATGCTCACGTCCCCAAGAGTCGGGCCACTGAAGAACATCAGAACAACCAGCAGGTAGACCGGGCTGCTAAGACTGAAGTGGCTGAGGTGGATCTAGACTGGCAACATAAGGGTGAACTATTTCTGTCTCAGTGGGCCCATGACACCTCAGGCCATCAAGGGAGAGATGCAACATACAAGTGGGCTCGTGATCGAGGGGTGGACTTGACCATGGATATTATTGCACAGGCTATCCATGAATGTGAAACATGGGCTGCAATCAAGCAAGCGAAGCAGTTAAATCCTCTGTGGTATGGGGGATGATGGCTGAAATATAAATATGGGGAGGCCTGGCAAATTGACTATATCACACTCCCACAGACCTGCCAAGGCAAGCGCCATGTGCTTACAATGGTAGAAACAACAACTGGCTGGCTGGAAACATATCCTGTCCCCCACACCACTGCCCGGAACACTATCCTGGGTCTCGAAAAACAAGTCCTGTGGCGACATGGCACCCCAAAAAGAACTGAATCAGACAACAGGACTCATTTCCGAAACAACCTCATAGACACCTGGGCCAAAGAGCATGGCATTGAGTGGGTGTATCACATCCCCTATCACGCACCAGCCTCTGGGAAAATTGAACGGTACAATGGACTGTTAAAAACTACACTGAGAGCAATGGGGGGTGGGACATTCAAGCACTGGCATATACATTCAGCAAAAGCCATGTGGTTAGTCAGCACAAGGGGATCTTCTGACCCCGACTGGCCAATGGCATGTTCATTCCATACCATGTGACACCATGACTGATATATTAAGGGGGGCAGGTTGTGGCTCGGGAGCGGCGCGGCATCGGGTGGTGAGCAGCTGCGGCGCGTGCGGTTTGTTTCGGTGGTTCGTTCCCCTCCCATCTCCCTTCCCCCTTCCCGGGGTTTTGTGCCTCTCATTGTTCTCCTTTACATTGCATTTCTGTTGTTGTTTCTTTTAATTTTAATTATTAAACTGTTCTTATCCCAACCCACAAGCGTTACCCTTCTGATTCTCTTCCCCATCTACCGGTGGGGGAGTGAGCAAGCGACTGTGTGGGGCTGAGCTGCCGGCTAAACCACGACAGCAGCCTGTGAAACAACTTGTAAATTTTCCCTAATTTAAAATAAAATTATGTCAAAAAAGATCAGTGGAAATAAGATTTTTCTTACGCAGTTAGCTTACAGTTTTAGGTCTGCAGCTGGAAGCATTCTATAAAATCTCTTCCACCCCCAGCTACAAACCATGTACCAGAACTTGAAAAGTTCTCTGTCCTTCTCTTACAGAAACTCTGTTCAGGAAGAGTGACAGGGGTTCCAATGCTCATTGAACTTCTTTTGGGATGGAAATTTTTAGTCAGTAATGGGATTTAGGACTTTTCTTTATCTCACTGTACATGTGTAACCATTAAATTACACCTAGTAAAGTAACAATCTCGTTACAGAAATATACTGCCCTTCTTCGGAGCTGTGTGTTTAAGAGATCTTTGTTGCATCTGACACAAGAATGTCAGATGTTTAATACTTCTCTTGAAATAATCACTTATTGACAATCTGCAAGTAATATAAAGGAAAGTGGGATTTATATAATTCAAAATAAAATCTGTAAAAAGACTCGAAGAGGCAAGCTTGAGACAGGATATGGCATACCAAAACATGTCTGTTGCAGGATAATACAGCCACTTACTGTAAGAGGTACCTATGCTACAAAAGAGATATTTTATTAAAAAGTGTTGTCTACTGATTTTCATTACCACACTCTCACTAAATAAACATAATTGTGAATCTTGGCTCAAGGTTTTAAAAAAGCTGTCAGGAAATAAGAAAAAACCTCTTTTATCATACTAGGGTGTCATATTTATTTGTAAATGAAAACTGTGCACACAATAAATAACAAAATGCAGGTTTGTATTTTGTTTTGTTGTTTTTTTTCTTAATTGGGAACTTCAGATATCTCTTTCATGTGAAAGAAATCTATACTTTACAATAATTTTTAATTAATTTTATTAAATTTAAGCTTGCAGTGCATTGTAGGATGGAAGAGACTAGAGGGAGAGAATGGCAATATTTCTAAAGTTCAAAATAACTACAAACAGCCTGCCCAGGGAATGGATATTTTATTCCTGAGGAAATGTTTGAAATAAGCACCAAAACATGGGTGGTTTTTATTTTTATTTTTTATCTCTGTCAAGCAGATTGTTAACCAAAAATACTTTTCCAGGTGAATTCTGTAGTCTACAAAAGAGATGGTTTTTCCCCCTCAGTTTTGTATTTTCAATAACCCAGACTAATCCATTCCTTCCAAAGAAATATTCCTTTCAAATGACTGATGAATGGTGGCATCCATCAGCTTCTAAGTAATTGACAACTGGACATTTTAACAGAAGCGATACATAAAGCAGCATTATAGAAGAGCTGACCAATTCAGTGGTTTGTGCCACTAGTGATAATTAGATGTTACAGCTCAGTGGTGTGCTGCATTGTTCGGTTCCAAAAGGTATTTCACCAATACAGTAATTCCAGATGCATATCTCTCATGTGTCCAAATCATTGTCTGCACTTGTCCCTCTAGAAAGGAGCAATGGCAGAAATGAGCTAGGGAAGAGCCAACAAAATAAACTCAAGAGATTAGGAGTCATTTACATTTCAGGTGGATTGCCACAGAAACATTTTTTCTCTAAACCCTGTATTCTTGTTACTTGCAGTGTTCTACTCAAAAGTGTGGGGAGAGTGGTTTTACCCATCCTGTTCTTTCAGTAAACACAGCAAGATTTTCTTGAAATGCGGTATACACTAAAGTATAAAACTGGCTGTACCATTATGCCTGTTGGATGAAGCTTTTATGTAGCATGTGAAGGAGGAATCATCTTGAGTGTGAACTATCCAATTATGTGTGTTAAAATACTAAGAGCGGAAGTACATTGGGATTACTAGAGCTAACCATGCAGTCTCTGTCTCACCAAGGAGGAATATTTCAGATGATTTCTTGTCAAGTAAGTGAGTTAATCCATTGTTTTATTCCCTATTTTTGACAGTAAGCACTTATGAGTGAAACAGCAATAATGAAAATATTGATTTCTTATAAATGTGATTTCTGTACTCCTCCTGGGAAATATTTTATGCAGATTTAGAGTAACCATTGAAATACCTCACATTGCCATGATCTGTGTGATGTCAGAGGGACTTAAAACACTAAAACCATTTATGTCACTTAGAAGATTTGAAGCCTCCACCAAATCACAGTTACTTCTAGATCAAGAAACAGTAGCTTCATAGTATAAATCAGTAATATATGTAGCTTGGGACCTGGAATGGTAACATAGGCTTTGTTTTGGACTGAAGGGAATGTTTTGAAAGAAACTGTTCAGTTTTCTGAAGGCTACTCGTGGAAGTTAGTTCATGATTTATTCTTTATTGTGCAACATAAAAATTTTGAGGTAAAATTTCTTACTGGGAATAATGCAGTAGTGATCATTCTGAAAAATAACTTAGATTTCTGTAAATGTTTTTATTACATTATAGAAATCATTCTCTTTCATGTCCATGAATTTTGTCTCTGATTATTCAGTGAAGTTGTGTAATACCTATGGTTCAAGAATCATAGAACCATAGAATCATATAATGGTCTGGGTTGGAAGAGACCTTTAAAGATCATCTAATTCCAATCCCTCTTGCCATGAACAGGGATATCTTTCACTAGTTTAGGTTGCTCAAAGCCCCATCCAACCTCACTTTGAACACTTCCAATGAAGCTGTGGCATCCACAACTTCTCTGGGCAACCTGCTCCAGTGGCTCATCACCCTTACCACAAAAAAATTCATTATATGTAATCTACCCTTTTTCAATTTGAAACCATTGCACTTAGTCCTGTCACTAGAGGCCCTGGTAAAATGTCATTCCTCATCTTTCTTGTAAGTTACCTTTATATAATGAAGCACCATGCAACCTTTATATATTGAAAGGATGAACAACCCTAACTCCCTCAACCTTTCCTCACAGGAGAGGTGTTCCATCCCTCTGATCACTTTTATGGCCCTCCTCTGGACCATCTCTCATAGGTACATGATTTTCAAGGCTCCAGAGTCAATGCAGCACTCTGGGTAAGGTATCAAAAGAGGAAAGAGGAAGAATCACCTCCCTTGACCTGCTGCCCATGCTTCTTTTGATGCAGTCCAGGGTATGATTCGCTTTCTGGTCTGCAAGCGCACATTGTCGGCTTATGTCCAATTTTTTATCCACCAGTATCTCCAAGTCCTCCACAGGACTGTTCTCAATCCATTAATCCCCCAGTCTGTATTGCTATTGGGGATTGCCACAACCCAGATGCAAGGCCTTGCATTTGGCTTTATTGAACTATCATGCGGTTGGTCAACCCCTCAAGCCTGTCAAGATCCCTCTAGATGGCATCCCTTCCCTCTAGTGTATCAACTGCACCTCAGCTTGGTGTCATCAATAAACTTGTGGAGAATGCAAATAATCTCACTGTCTGTGTCATTGATGATGATATTGAACAGTACTGGTCCCAACATGGACCCCTGAGGGATGGCACTTGTTACTGATCTCCATTTGGACATTGAGCCTTGAGTGTTGACTGCAACACTTTGGATGCGGCCATCCAGCCAATTCTTTATCCATCTAACAGGACATCTATCAAACACACATCTCTCCAATCCAGTAACAAGATTGTGTGTGGGACCATGTCAAAGGCCTTACAGAATTCCAGGCAGATTACATCAGTAGCTCTTTTATAATCCACCAACTCAGTCATTCCATCATAGAAGGTTACCAGATTTGTCAGGTATGAATTGCCCTCAGTAAAACCATGTTGGTTATTTCTAAAGATCTCCCTGTCTTCCATGTGCCTGGACATGCTTCCAGGAGGATCTGCTTTACAATGTTACTGGGCATTGAGGTGAGGCTGAATGATCAGTAGTTGCCAAGGTCCAACTTTTTACCCTTTTAAAAAATATGTGTGATGTTTCCCTTTATCCAGTTACTGGGAATCCGCTGGACAGCCATGACTTTTTAAATACAATGGAATGCTCCTCTTCAGTTAAATTTGCTAAATTTCTGATGCCCCTCCAGGGTGTCAGTACTGAAAATCTAAGGGTAACTGTGTTGGCTCTTCACAGACAAGGAAACCGTAAGCATAACTGGAATATATAGCACTCCTCATGCCCAAGCTTACTCCTATGGCTGTAGGTAACTGTGTAAGTGTTCTACACCATAAGCCTGTTCATGTCCCTGCAAGGCAGCTGCATACTTGTAGGAACAGGTGGGTTGTGCAACAATTTTTGCCATTTTCTGTTTCAGTGTGGGTAGACATAGCCAGCAGGACTAAGATGAGCAACTTCTTGAAAATAAGACTTCAGTAATTCAGAAAAAGATTCACTCTATCGTTTTTGTTCTCTGAGGTAAGTGAGCTGTCATCTGAATCACACCTTTCTTCTATTTTCTAATTTGGATGACCCACTAGCCAATGAAGAGGTAAAGAACAGATTTGTTGGTGCACACTCCTTTCTATTTTCTTGCAAATGTAAACCAAGCAACACCAACAGAGGTTAAAAAGCTATTTTAAAAGGAGGTCAGTTAAGTTTAAGTTTCTCAGAATTCAAAAAATGTTGTGAATGCTACTTTTCCATTTTCCATCATATTCTTCTCCTTAATAGGCCCCTTTGGAATAACTTAGATCTCGAGGTTAAAAGTTTCATGGAAATATAAGATTTTAGCTTAATTTTTCTGGAACTGCAGTTCAAGGTTCAGTTAGACTCTTGAGGGAAGACTGGCTATTTCAGTTCATCCAGGTGGGCTTGCTTTTGTGTAATGTTTTATGTTGCAAATAATTTCAGGTGGAACCTGAAAGTCATATGAAACTTTAAACAGAAAAGTTACTTGGAAATCTACTTCCAAGAAAAATATCACCACTTTCCCACAAAACTTTCTCTATATTCAGAAAGATGCATCTTAAATTAAACAGGAACAGAACGATAAACCTCAAAAGTATTTTCCTTTCTTTAGTGTTGCATTTTTGCATTTATTCATTTGAATATGTTTATCAGTGCTCAAGATTCAGAACTGACGTTTCCCCATATGTTTGTGTAGTGACTAGCTCAGCAAGGGCTCAGTCACAAGGTGATACCACATTTCCTATAAATCTTTAAAATACTGTTAATAATAGATAAGAAATGTGATTGGTGCTAATGCTGCATGTCTTTTTTTTTTTCTAAAAGAACATAGGCGTTAGTCTTCTGGCTTTGCAAACATAGATACTTGCAAAGTATGCTTGCAAAGATGCAGATGACTAGAAGTTAAGTTTATGCTTCCAGTCAGGATATTTCTTGTGGGCTTTTTTTCTTCATTTCTGACATGAATCACATGGCAGTGAAATAGTCCTAATCACTTCTCTAGATGTAATGTCCAGAGGTGGAACTGAAGGAATCTGTACTTAGTAGACTAATAACAGATTCAGGCAATACCAAACTAAATGTGGAAGGATTTGCAACAGATTAAAGAACAGGTCTGACTCACAAGTTATTGTTAAGAACCTAGTTACCAGTTATGTTCTGATATACTACGGAAAAGCACAAGCTAGCCGAGACTACCTTTCTTCAATAACTGTGTTTCCTTTTCGTTAAATAGAGTAAACTTCTATCGCATGAAATCTGATCAATGTAGCTTACACCATACCAGGTTCATACTAGCATAGAGTGCTTTTACTTTTCTCAAATGATTGATCTCTAGCATTCTGCCACTTGGCCAGTTTCTCCAGAACCTATTACTGGGAAAATGTCTGTGCTAGCTCTTTTTGTCTGTATCAGCATATTTTGGGCAATGAAGCACAAAATTTGCATACAAAATTGTAAATTGCACTCTGTTTTTATCATCTTTCTTCCCTCTCTGCCCTGCCCCATTGGAAGTATTCAGTTGCATCTGTTAGCTCTAATTGAGAAGAGAAGAATAAAAACCAAACATTTAACTTTGAGTAATGGTTTTCCATTACTAAAATTCTGTGGAAGAACAAAAATGCATCACCAATCATTCAGAAATCTGAATCTCTTTGGGAAGCCCTCACAAAAGAAATGTTTATATATATATAAAAAATAAAAAAGGTGGCATAAACCCTACTAGGAAAATATGTACTGTATACAGACAGTGTAATTGTTTTCTTGAAGGCTTACCTCTACTTTTATACTTCACCAGTTTGTCCTTCAATAAAGTAATATTCTGCCTGGTTAGACAAGGTCTTTAAAGCAATTACAAAAGATTAATTGTACCAAATTAACGTATCTAATATGATACCAATGCCATGATATGTGGTGAATACTAGTGGTTTTATCCACCATATGTATTTAATTGCATATCCATTTGCCAAAGTATTTCTGAACACAATGGTGTCTTGAATGTCTGCAGCTGACTAGTTTAACTTTTTATAATTATTATTTTCTTCAAGTAAATTGTGAATATTCAGTTTCCTTCTATCCTGCACAAACCTTCATACATCTGCCAACCTGCATTTTTGTTTCTACTATAAAAATGTACAGATGATCTGGTCATCACAACTTTGGACCTCTAGAATAAACACTTTTTAAAAAATTGCAGCTGACATGTCTATTAATTTCAGAAATGGCACAGAGTAGACTCTGTGAAACAAATTTCACAATGATTAAGCTGGAACACTTAAGTATCCTTTAGCATATGCTTGTTCTTTTGTATTTTTGATCCTAATCTCAACAAAATAAACGGCAATTTTAAAAGATAGTAGCACTAGGAAAATCCTAAACTTTTCTTTCTGTTACGTTAAGCTAATCCATTGGGGATGTCCCCAGTGATAACCATGGTTAAAAGAAGAAAGTATGAGTTAGATGTGAGCAGTTAAAAATAGTCAAACCCAAACCAGGATTTTATTTTGCAGAACTGTGTTAGTCATATAGCAATGCTAGCTCACATTGGCTTATCATAAAGATCTCTGGCTATGATTTTCACCCTTTTTTGAAGGATGGTGAAGAAAAGTAAAATAGAAAATTATTTTGATCACTAAAAATATTACAAGATGAAGACTAAGATAACGGTAGAGTGCATTTCTTTAACTGAAAAAAAGTGTTTTCGTTCTGTTTTCACAAATATATTTCACAGATATCATTGGTGGTAAAAGGAAAAAGAGCCCAAATGAAGTGAAGTGAGATCAAGCAGAAAACAAATAAGAAGCATATAGAGAGAAGTTAAATTTAAAAAAAAAAAAAAGAAAGGCAAAAAAGAGAGAAAGACTATAGATGAGATGATGACATTTGAAATAAGAGGAGCTACAGAGAAAAGAACAGAGAAGGGAGGAAAATGAAAGACATGTTCCTGTAAGTGAATTTTGATTTAGCAGACACTGAGAAGGAAAAAATAAAGATAGCAAAGAGATGTTTTCAGTATATAATGAATGATGTAGAGAAATCAGAAAAGTATTTTCTTACCTTTTCAGAATCACGTTTTGTAGCTGTTGGCAGCCGCAGCTGCATTGATGATATTTTATCATGTAATGTCAACATGAATGAACTGTTATGAATAGTACTTTAAAATGCCCTTATTTTTACTGGGAAATCCAGGGCTAATAATTTATTCTGTTTAAATCTATATTTAAATATGTAAGCATGTTTACACTATTTCAATTTTGTCATAAAATAAGTGACTGTCTAAATTAAGGTTAAAAGTACTAAAAATCTTATAACTGGATTTTTTTCAGTGTTATAGCCAAATTGGTGAGATACGGGCATGACAAGTGGACAATAACATGAATGGTGGACAACTGGCTGGTGCAGAGGGTTGTGATAGTGCAACCAGTCTGTCTGGTTACAAGATTTACAGTTGGTGTTGACTTGGGTGTTGATACTAAGGCTAATAATGCTTGACGTCTTTACTGGTCATTGCGGTGATAGGGCATAATGTTCCCCACCAATTTGTTTGATACCAAGTTGGAAGAAATGGTCAATATGTAGGAGAGCAGGATTGCAGTGGGTCCTGGACAGGCTGGAGAAATGGACAGACAGGAACCTTATGACGTTCACCAAAAATGAACGCAAAGCCTTGCCCTGGGATGGATGAAGTCTTGCAGTGGAACAGGATGGGGCTGACCAGTCAGAAGCAGTTCTGCAGAAATGGGCCTGCAGCCTCAGAGACACCAGGTTAGCTGTGAGCCAGCAGTGACCCTGGGCAGCAAAGTAGCCCCTGCTTGCTGGGCTGCACAATGAAGATTTCAGCCAGTAGGTCCAGGAGGGCATCTTGCCCTGCTTTCTGGGACCTGTGAGATGGATCTGGGGTGCTCTGCCCATTGCAGGGCTTCCCCATATTGGACAGACACTGATGTACTGGTGTGAGTCCCATGAAGGCCACCAAGGTGGCTGGAGGCTGGAGCACGGTTTATTTTGGAAGACACTGTGGGAGCTGGATCTCTTCACCTGGGAACAGATGGCTTCAAGGGGGCCTTCTTAATTCTTCAAGTTATCCAGTAGGGAGATGTAAAGAAGACAAAGATATATTCCTCTCAGAGTTGTACAGAGGAATGAACAGACTTTTGCTGGAACATGGAAAATTCTGACTGAAGATAAGGAAAGTTTTTTCACTGTGGAGGTGATTAAACATGGCAACAGGTGCCCAGAGAAAATGTGGGATCGTTGTTCTTGGAAGTACTCAGAGCTGCACTGACCACAGCCCCAAGCCACCTGCTCTACTAGGACCTACTCTGAGCAGGGGCTGGGGCTGATGACCTCTGAAGATCCCTTCCTAGCCACACTAGGAGTCTGTGGAATTTCACTTGCAATTTTCTATAACTGGGAATGACTCGAGCACTTGCTTTATGGACCAAATATTGTACTCTTCGAATGAAACTCCGTAGTCACATCTTTTGATTATTTAATTTACCTCTAGGTAGCTAACAGCAAAGTTTTCCATTCTGTTCAGTCTTTTAAATTCACATATTCATATTTTGAGGTTTCTTTTCGGTAATTATATTTTTTACTGTAAAGTGAATTTATAGGTAGAGACAAACATTATTATTGACTTGTTCATTTCAGAAGTTAATTATTACTATATTTACACTATTGTGTTAGAGGTAAAAGTTTAGAATAGTTGACATGGCTGGCCTTCATTGTCAGGGGGTTATTAGAAGGGGAAAGAATAGACTATTCTGGAAAACCATAAAGTACCTTAGGATCATTTTTTTCAAAAGACAGAGAAGTGTACTCAGAGGGGGACACTACTGGCTCTGACAGTGACAGTGAATATAGAATATAGAAAACAGGCTACATACATCATACAAGCTCATTTTCCATAGTCTTGCACATTCCACTTCCTGTCTCTCCAGCAAAGTAACTGTGAAGATATTGTGACAAACACAAGTCAGGCAGCAGATACTCAACAACCAGACCATCATATCCAAGTGGTCTTCCATGTCTCTACAGTCTCACTATGTTAATATTAACCCAACATCATTAATAATTTCAAAACAAAATTACTTAAAAATAATATAAAAAAAACCCAAAACCAACCAAACAAACGAAAACCAAAACAACAAACCAACAACCTAAAAAACCCCAGGAAAACACATGTAAACTTTTGTCACCTTCCTTTCAATTTATACTAGGAGCTTCGCTCCATATCTGAATTTTCAAAACTAGAAGTAATATATGAGTCTCAAGCTGTGACTCCTTATTCCACTTCCCAGCAGATATTCTCTGATATATGCCAGAGAAAAATTGCTTAGTAAATCTTATGAGTGAAGTCTTTGTTTCAATACTTCACAAGCATGTCTGATCAGTGCAGGAATGCAGCCTTAATGTTGTTTCATTACTGGTACTTATAATTTTACCATGTTATGATGTGTTCCTTTTGTTTTTCTGTAATTCTTATGATCTTTCTGAAGTTTTGACATACATTAGAAACATCCTTTACAAGTGAAGTCTTTATGTCTCGTTATATCTAACATAGTAAACTCCTAATCTTGCTGAAATGGTCACAATTTTCTTTTCACTGCATTCAGAAGTGAAGCCACCTCCATTTCCAGAGGAACTGGAAGTAAACCATCTTCATGAAAGTTGGATGACCTCTTGTTTTCCATGATTAGGAAGCTAGTTAAGCAATTGTTAGGCATCAGAGATACACAAAGAAGCCAAGGGAAATGCAACTAATTTCAGGTCATGTAAGCAATTAGCCAGAAGCATATCTGTCTCCATGAAGGGCTAACTTCCTACAGTACATCCCTAGCACACGGAAATATCTTTTAAACTCTAAAGAGAGTAACCCAACAGTGTGGCATGTAATTAAGTATTCTGCAGAGCTCAGTGTGCTGCTATGATATAAATAAAGATTGTCTTAACAGAATAGAGACTGCAGGTGAGGAAGGGAATTAGGGTTTCTGCAAGTACAGAGGAGGTCTTGTTGAAGAAAGACGCAGGAGAATATGAGTAGCAGAAGACCTTACGGGAAATATTCTGTGGGTGTAGGTAGAAGACAAGATATTATAGATTACTTCAAAAGGTAGCAAAGGTGGAGGAAGGAATGGTAATAGAATAGATGGTAAAAAGAAAGATAACAGAAAGATACCATCACAGTTTCCTGTCACAGATACTAGACGAAAAGCTAGAATTCTCCTCTGAATGCAATGTGAAAGATCTATTTGATTCCAAAGTCTCATTCAATTTTGAATGTGACAGCTTTGTAAAGTACCAAATCATAGACAAAATGTAACAATCTTACACTAAGGCATTAAATGTAAAACTTCATTTAATTAATACATATATATGGGTGAACCATCAAGGTTTTATTTGTTTGTTTGTTTGATCAATCATGATGGTCAATACTGTTGTGAAGGGGTAGATTAGTTTAGTATCTTTTCTTTTTTTCTTTTTTTTTTTTTTGTGAAAGAAAGTTCCACAACTGTATATAGTCTGAACTGTGGCACTAACACTGCTCTTGATCTACGCAGCTACACACCTCTCTGAGTGTAATAACAAGGCAATGCTAAAGGAAAGCGTGGAGTATTCTTAGGATATTGCCTACAGCATCCAATGCCCTGGGAATCCATTTACAATTGGAATCCACTCCATCACTTATGTTTTAGCGTTTATTATGAAACTGAAGATCAATTTGTCAAATGGAGGCTGCTGGGGAAAAAAAAAAGGCGGCATTGCTCGAGGTTCTCTGCTATATTATATTGGGATATCAGCACTTAAATGCCTGCAATATAATCTGAGCCTTGTAATTAGCAATCATTCATTACAAGCTGAAAACACCATATAGAGCACTTACAGCCCCAAAGGACTGAGTTCTTAACTGCAGCTAGTGTTGTTTTATGATTCCAATAACTAAAATCCATTGACTGTGATTTTATTATGCTTTGTAAAGAAAGAAATTGAGTGTCTCTTCCATTTTCCTCTAGCCTCAGGCATTTGCTGTCTGTCTTATTTTCTGTTAACATTAAAACTGAAAATCTGGAGAGAAGTACATTTCTTTATATTAGATGGCCAATGGAAATTAGCAAAGTACAATCAATTGATGATATTAAATTAACATATTTAATCTTGAGTATCAAGCTGTAGTGCCCTGTTCATTAATATACCTAAAACCATATGGTTGCTTTTGGTTTTGGTGTCAGTTTGGTTGGGTGGGCAATGCTTAGGCACAACATAAGATACACTTACTAATTCTTAAAAGGTCTTTATTCACACTTGAGCCAAAGCAGCTGGTGGAGGGCTAAAGAGCACTCAAGTCACCCAAATCTCTGGATATTGCTTTCTGCTGTACCATCTGTATCCTGTTAAATATTCTTGACTTTTGCCAAGTTTGGCCAATTTATATGTTAAATCAGTTACTGAAAACTGGATCCAAGATGCCTGTGCAGAAAAAAAAGTAATATTAAATTGCAGACCCTTATACATTAATATTTTGTTTTGGAAAAATCTAATTCAAATTGTGCTGCACAAATAATGGCAGTGAGATGTCAGATTTCCCAGTCTCCAAGACAAAAATAGGAACGCAACTGTGACTTCAGCATGTTTTATGCCAAGGGAATGGTACTATCTTCACTCCTGAAAGGAGGTGCCCTACAGCTTCTTGTTGCAAAAGTCAGAAAGCACCAATCCTGTGAAGCAGCTGTAGAATCATTTGCAATTGCAAATGCTTTCTCATCCAGTATATGCTAAAACCAAATGAATCCTAAACTGGTTAATTACTGACATTTTACTGCTGTGTAACCAACTAAACATTGGAGCAGTCCTGAGTGCCATACATTAAGTGCTACTACTTGATGGTGATAACCTGTAAGCAAGTCAACATTTTAATTGTCTATTAGTTTAGTTTATTGAATTAGGAGGACAAAAATCTCATCTTGGATGAGATATTTTTCCTATAAATTGAAGACCTGCTGCATTGTGT
Organism: Phalacrocorax aristotelis; assembly: GCF_949628215.1. Lineage (NCBI taxonomy): Eukaryota > Metazoa > Chordata > Aves > Suliformes > Phalacrocoracidae > Phalacrocorax > Phalacrocorax aristotelis. Next base: position 48,579,711 of record NC_134311.1, read on the forward strand.
TAACGATGTTCCATCTACTGATTTCATGTCTGTCATCTCCATGCAGAAGTTTGAATGTAACCGTCTCACTAAAACCTACTGAATGCATGAAAAGTGTGTGGGTTTTTTTTCTTTTTGAGGGGCTGTTGCCTTTGTCTATAAAAAAATCTGTTGACTCTGGGCAAAAACAGATTTTTTAAAAAAATGTTTTAAAAAATGTTGAGTCTGATTTTGTATCCCTTTGTTCTTCTTTTACCTAACTCTTCTTTCAATATATTTTACTTTTACATTTTAGGCTTTGCCATTGCAAAGACTTCTACAGTTTGACTGCAGGATTTGTGTATATATTAGGAGCAGTAAGACCTTGCTAAATTTCTATGAGAGTTTCAGAGTCCCGTTGTTCTTCCTCCCCACAGGAGTAACATAATCTTTTGCCACTTCTCATTCTCATCTTGAATGAATGTGTATTCATTTCAGTGAGAATGCTTCCCTGCTGAGATTTGATGTTATGCCAAAGTGCCCTAACTTCAGTGTTAAATCAGTTATTCAAAAAAGTAACCATGGCTTAAATAACAATATAAATAATTTCTAATACAAGCAAGTGTGTCAGAAGTAATTCCTTATGAAAATATTTGGATATGTTTTACAGTCTTTCTTCCATGGCTCTCTGACTTGTGGTAGCTATGAGAAAGAGACCATTCAGGTCTAGAACACAAAGGTTACCATTACTTCACTTTTGAATAAAATTTCAAATTGATTCACTCATACATTTCTTCATTTCTAACTACATTTTTTTTAATCACAAGAAATGCAAAGGCTTTCTCTTCCTAAACCAACAAATTGGTCAAGCCTGTAGTTGATAATGCATGAACTGAGTGGGTCTGAAATGTAATGCCTTTGTTAACTTACTTGCATTTTTAAGCGCTTTTATTTTTTTCATATATATATATATATATATACATGTGATAAGTGAAAGTGTTGTTATCTGTTTTTTTTTAAGTGTGCACTCTTCTTGTAAAATGTAGGCAATAATCTTATCAAAGGACTAAGCTATTCTTTCTAGCTTCCCTGATTTCATTGCAGCAAGTGGTACATGGAAGATGTATTTTACCTATTGGATTTCTACATTGCTCTTAACAGGTTTCTTGGTTACAATTAATCCATGTGAAAACTATAAATCTTGAAACAGTTACAGGTAGTGACTTCAGAAAAGACAAAATTAACTTATTGAAAGGTAATTAAAATTCATTAAGATTTATATACAAGCTATCAGCAACCAAGAAGATATTATAGTCTTTCCTTTTTAAAACTGGCTTCACACTAGGAAAAAAATACATATACATATTTTTTTATATATGTATATATTTAAACAACAAGTGTTGAATTACTCATTTGGCTTTCCAAATGATAAGTTAGAGACTTCACAGGTGGTGCCAGTGCTTCATGTCAAGTGTTATATCAGAATTCAATAGAATGACACCATTACTTCATTATTAGGTCTCAACTACCTAAATTAAATTGGAGTTGTCAGTTCCTCTGACTGGGTGATGATGACTAATCTTCCGAAATTGTTCATAACCTATTTGATATTTATTGGAGAATTAGGATGCACTGTGAATGTCATCTCTGAAATGAAACCTTGCCAGGATTTTTAATCTCATACACTTCTGCTGCTTGAATTTTCACTATTAATATGCATTCATTTTTTAGAAATTATAATATTTTCTAACAACAGATGAATGCAGGAATGATTTAAAATTGGTCTCTGCTTCATTAACTCTGTGGGATATGGATGGGGATTAACATGAAGAAACTGTTAACACCTTATAATTACATGGCATTGGGTGATCTAGCTCAGAGTGGCTGCATTTAAGGAACATCTATTGTAGTTTTATTTGGTTAGCTTTAGGTGGTTTTTAAACTAATCTCTTAGACATACCTTAAGACAAACAAATAACTAAATAATGACAAAGAGGTCCTAAACTACTGTTGTACAACAATCTTTTTGGGTCTGAACCTTTCAAAGTAGATTTCAATAACAGCAAATAGATGAATGATGAGGAGATGTGGGGACATAGGTTTTAGCTCAGAAATATCTAGAAAAACCTTTCTTTACTAAATACCATAATCCTAAATGGTTTTGCTAATGATTGGGTTTCTGAGGACAATCTTATTCTGTGTGATGCATACTTACAGTTTTCTTTTAGGATTATACAGATCAGTTGTGTTTTGTGTACACAGGTTGCTTAGTAATCCAGTAATATTCAGAAGAAAAATGGTTGTATATGAAGATATGACTTAGTGTTTCTCTGTCACCCAGTGGTAGCAAAATCATGGGCATTCTGGATTACTATATGAAGTAAAACCAGGCATATCAAAGATAAGACTTCAGATACTCAAGCACTGTCAGGTCTGAAAGTAGTACAGCAGGAGTGTCCCAAATACGTTCGTTTACTGTGCATGTATAAAATTCCTTAACATCTCTTTGTCCTGTCACAGCAGCTTATTTTCATGACACCCAGAAATCAGAGTGAAAAGGTAATGAATTACTACTAAAGTGGTTGTCCCTTGCTGAAATGAATCATCTCTGCAGGTCAGTGTTTCTCAAATCCTAATTTTGTAAAATCTTGTCTTTTAAAATAGAAGTATAATCAAGATGTGAATTTACAATCCTTTCCTGCAGAAATCTTGAGTAAGATATTTCTGTCTTGCTCTGGGATTACAATTTTCAGGAATTTTGGTCTATATCTCTTTCCTGGTACTCTAAGAAACTTAATTGTATCATAATCTTTCCTCTGATTTCCAGAATTTTAAACTTGAAAAACCCATACACCAAGGGTCTCATCAAGAGTACATGGCCTGGAAGGTATTTTCAGAGCACTCGTCTTCACTTAGGTAATGATAGGATCATGGAATCTCAGGCTTTCAACAGTGACAAAAGGAAGATTGTGTTTACATGTACAGTCTTCTTAGTTGTTTCATGTTACTAAAAGTTTCTATATTAAGAAGCTATGCAAACTGTTCACATTTTTCATAATAAAATTGTGCAAGATTTAGGTCAGTGTAAGGGATTGTAAGAAACTTACCACTGTTTTGAAAATGTTTATTTCATTCTCATATGCATGCTGTTCTAATTGCACTGAACAATTGCCAGGGGCCGTGCAAGTATAGTAAGAGAAGACTGTCTTTTCTCAGTTGGCCATGTTTGGAATTGACCTACTGTCATTGTTTGCTGCATGTGCAATCTCAAGGTCTCTCCACTTCAAGCTTCAGTGAATTACACACATAGCTGAGCTAGTCATACACATTAACCTGAATACTGAAAGCTGTGCAGAAGTAACAACACAGGCTGTACAGTCTAATTCATCTACCTGTTGTCACAGCTAAACCTCTTGTAGAAACTATACTGGCTAAAGTGTCTCACTTTCACACTGCAGTCCACTGGGCAGATACCCAACTGCCTCACAAACATTAGTTGCCTAAGTGCTTTAATTCCAGGTTCAAGTAACAAAGTTGGAAATCTGCTACTTGTTCTCCTAAGTACCTCTAAACCATCAGTGACTAATAAATATGAGTCCACTTCATGGCTTATACCCTTCCATCTCTTTCTAGCTGCACCTGTCCTCATTTTCTGTCTTGCTCTCTCCCACATATTATTTTCTATTTTTTTTAACTTTTTCCTTTGTGTATAATAGCAGCTGTATTTGTCATTAATTTTCCGTGCTGTCACTTTCTTAATATTTTGCCCAACCCTCTGTGATATGATCAGACGACCATGAGGGAAAAGGATGAACTGGCACTCATTCAAACTTCCTGCTAGCCTTCACATGAGAAGATGGAGGGAGGGGAAAAGGACAGCTGATGTAAAATAATATCCTGCTTTTCTGTCCATCACTGACTTCCATATGAAATTCACTTATTCATAAGCTAAATACATGCTTGTCCTTTCTCTGAAGATCAAACTGAGTCCTTGTCTCCTACCTCATTACCCATAATAAAGATTCTGGAATTAAAACTTACAGGCAGGTGTGATAGTGCATGGAAAAGAATAACATGTATTGTCTTTGCACTGTTGACAGCTAATTTTTTTGCTAATAAATTCCTGCATTTCCTCAGATAGTGTAGTAGGCTGAGCTTGGCTGGATGCCAGGTGCCCACCAAGCCACTCTGCCACTTCCTTCCTCAGCAGGATGGGGGTGTGGAAGAAAATAAGACAGAAGAAAATTCATGGGTCAAGATAAAGGCAGTTTAATAATGCAAAAGCAAAGCCTGTGCACAGACCCAAAGGAAAACAAAAAATTTATTCTCTACTTCCCATCAGCAGGTGATGTCCAGCCACTTCTGGAGAAGCAGGGCTTTGATATGCATAGCAGTTGCTCTGGAAGACAAACATTGTAGTAACGAATAACCTCCCCCTGCTCTTCCTTTCTCTTATCCTTTATTGTTGAGCTAATGTCATATACTATGGAATATCCCTTTGGTCATTTTGGGTCAGCCATCCTGGCTATGTTCCCTCCCAAGACTTTTCCTGTGCCCAGCCTACTGGGTGAGGCAGGGGGAACGTCGGAAAGACAGCTCTGATGTTGTGCAAGCACTGCTAAGCAGTAGCCAAAACACTGGTGTGTTATCAACACTTTTTCTAGCTACCAATACAAAGCACAGCACTATGAGGGCTGCTATGGAGAAAATTAACTCAATCTCAGCCAGATGCAGTTATGTATAACAACAAAACAAAATATTTTCATGCTAGTTTCTTTTGACCCAGACTGGAGACAGTTCAATAAACATGTCCTGTGCCATAAAGAAGTTTTTCTCAGACAATATTGACCCCAGATATGAATGTTCCAGAGTCTTACTTCACTCAGTCCTTCACTATCATGATCAACTGCAAGTGTTAAAGCTGAGATATGACGTTGGTGAAAATTATGATGATGAAAATGCTAATAATAATAACAACCGTAATAATGACAGTGCCAAGAGTAATAATAGTTTCTCCTCTGACTGGAGATTTTTCTTAATTACTTTAATTCTCAGAATTTCACAGGGAATGTTTTTGAGTGTGTATGAAAGTAAGAAATTAAGCAGCATCTTGATCTGCTGGGAAAAAAAAAAAAAGAAACAAAGGAAAGAGCAACAGCTTCTTTGAGAGTCAGCTTTTTTATAACTTTAGTGAGATCCTTAAGTATATTTATCAGTCCCAAGTGAGTGAAATAAGATCCAGTTAAGAAGTTTAAACAGTAGAATAAACCCTAAGGGAGAAAATAATTTATTTAAAATAGAAGGGGAATCTAGTATTAAATATGTCAGTAACTTATATGCAATAAAAAAAACTGGAAGAAAGTGATCTTAAAGTGAAGGACATGCATATCAGTGATCAGTGAGATATCAGGTCAGAGGAGATGAAGGACATGTTCATTCCTTTTACATGGAACTAAAGGTCTAGAAACCCCAGCAAGCTAATTTACTTAAATGATACAAATCAGGTCTCTCGCTATTGGACTTCATATTCACTGGTGCAATCCAAAGTTAATACAAATATAAATAGCAAATAAACCCTAAATGAAGCAAATATGAAACACTAGAGATGCCATGACATAAGTTTTTTTACAGAGCCACCACTGCCATCCTGCTCTTTTGCAATAAAGTTTTGGAGGAATTTCCGGTATTTTCTTGTATTATTAATGGGGGAATTACTTTCAAACTGAGATGCAAGAATAGGAGGTAGGAGCTCTATCTAATTCTGTTTTAAGAAACAGTTAAAACTTCTTCCCATTGGTCATATTCAAGGTTAAAAAAGGTACACCCTCTGATGGCATGCAAAGATCCAGAAGACATTCCAATTTGGAAGCAAATATTTTTGGGTAGGAAAGAGAAGGAGAGGCCTTTTTCACCTGGCATACATTATGCACAGTGCTCTGGTGTGTCTGCCCCTGAAGTTTCCTCAGTATCTTTTTGGACGGAAAAGAAACGTTAACGAACAAGAAGATAAGATTACACAGTAGGAATAGGAGGGGGCCAGGCCATGATACTTAAACAGTAATTGTAAAATGAACACAAAACACAACATGAGGAAGAAGGTGATGGATGAAGGTGAACAAAGTAGGGAAAGATAGTGGAATAAAAATTCTGTTTAATTCCAAATGGAATATATGTCATCAAGCTGTGGTACTCTATCTGTCACTACTTTCTTTCTAGTTCTGCTGATTTTATACTAATTTTCTTCATAGTAGCTCATATAGTGCTGTGTTTTGGATTTTTGATGAAAATTGTTGATAACATTGTCATGTTTTAGTAACTGCTGAACAGTGCTTACACATGATCAAGGCTGTTTCTGATTCTCATGCTGCCCTGCCAGCAAGTAGGCTGGGGGTGCACAAAAGGTTGGAAGGGGAAAGAGCCATAACAGCTGACTCCAATGGACCAAAGGGATATTCCATACCATATGACACCTTGCTCAGCAATAAAAGCTGGGTGAAGGAGGAGAAAGGGGAGATATATGGCATTTGTATTCCCAAGTAAACATTACATGTGATGAAATCCTTCTTTTCTGGAGGTGGCTAAACACCTGCCTGCTGATGGGAAGTAGTGAGTTAATTCGTTACTTCGCTTTGCAGCTTTTACTTTACCCATTAACCTATTTTACTTCAACCCATGAGTTGTCTCATTTTTACCTTTTCAGTTTTCTATCCAACCTGCTAGGGGGCAATGAACAAGTATCTGTGTGGGGCTTCACAGTCAACTGGGCTTAAGCAACAACAGTCCTTTTATTGGAGCTCAGTGTAGCGCTCAGAGGGTTGAAGATGATGACAGATTTGATTGGCGTGTGCTCGACCAAATTTATAGCTCTTTAGCTGCTAATTGGCAGGTTCCTATGCTTGCCATGGGCCTTGCTTGCCTGACTGCATACGAAAGTCTAGTGCTTGTTAGTGGCTGCTTTTTGCTGTTTGCTATCTGTATCATCTTAATCTACTGTGCATGGCAGCATTTTAATAATAGCAACAGCCACGTGCCTGGGCTGGCAGATGGCCAGAACATTGGTGCTCTTCATGTGCTGCTGTACTGGACAGGGTAGAACTGCAGTGTGAATTCAAGTCGAAGGGACTGTGACCTGTGGATAAGTCCACAGGGGAGGAATTACGCTCCAAAGAATCTGTGGCTATGGTTATGTTCTCATCACAGCAGGTACACCCCTGAAGGAATTGTGGCTCAAGGATAATCCATGCTGGAGCCAGTGCACCTCAAAGTGTCTGTGACTGTAGATAAGCTCATGCTAGAATGCCCTAAAGCTTCTGTGGCTATAGAAAAGTCCACACCTCAGTAGATACACCCCTGAAAAGACTGTGGCCCATTGGAGTGCTACCCGATGATGTGACAAAACATAAATACTTTATTATAGAATGCACAGACTTATAAGAAATAAGGACCATTCTTCCAGTGGACATTTGGGTCCAAGTTTCTAGGTTTGTACTAGCTTTCTAATGCCTAAAAGACAGGCACAGCCATAGAATGCTCCAGAAAGCATGTATTTTTTTAAAAAAAAAATTCAGATACGGTACATTATTCATGTTACCATGGAATATCAGGCAATTATTTTAACAAACAAATGTGCCTACAAATGATATATCTACAGGTATATTCGATATCACATTTCCTGAAGGTGAATTTGAAGCAAACATAATGGTTTCATCTTTATGCTTTATTTAAAAAGCAACTTGGATAACATTGTTTTAAATGGCACTGAATGCATTTGATGACTAATGCACATGTAATTGCTAGATAGATCTGCAAATTTACCATCACTAAAACGTTTGTACCTTACCTGAGGTTTCATTTTTCATGGTGTTTTTATTAACTGATGTTAAGATTTTTGTCCTCTACATGCTTCCAGTTCTGTCACATTGACCAAAGACGTTTCATTGACCAAAGATGTTTCAGGTATAGAAACCCATCCATCAAGTTTTTTCAATGGAGGTATTTCACTCTACAGCCAGCTACTCTACCTTTGTCTCAGCATCTTATTTAATTTTTTTAAAAAGTTAGAACATTTCACATGATTGACACAGCTGACATATATTAGATAAAATGGTAGAACATTTTTATAGAAAAGCTATTGTCCTCTGTGCAAAAAGAACCACCCATTAATATTTTAAGATTAAAATACTTTACATTCCCCCTAGCCAGGAAACCAAATGCTTAGGTGATGTAATTCAACATAGCTCCACTGACTTCAGTGAAGCTCTGCCAATTTTATATCAATTGTGAAAATACTTTCTGAATTCCTATTGAATGGATTTAATGGGGATTATTGTCAATTTCCATTATAAATGCTGAAATGATGCTTATTGTCCTTTTTAGCTGGATGTTATTGAACATTTCTGTTGCATCGTCTCCCTTTTTGTCATTTATGCTGCTGAAGAAAATCTGGTGTGGAGAAAATAATTTGTAACCAGTGAGTGAAAGAATGACAAAACATTTATCTTAAGAAGAAAAAGCTCTCGGTGATCATGAGGAATAGATTTCAAAAGGATCTCCGAGCTGCAGCACATATAGGCCAGCTTTTTTAAAAGAGTCTGAGGGCTGCCACTCAGAAGTGGACTATTTAATTGTAATATGGATGCATCCAGTGATTTTTAGCAGAAACTAAGGGCTTCAGAAACCATGGCAGGAGTCAAGGGATACTGAAACAACCTCTCAACTCTCATTGTAAGCTTAAACAGCCACAGACAAACGAAGAGGCCAGCATAACTTTCCATAAAGAAGCATGTGCTATTATTTATTTTAAGTGTTAAAAATAATGAGTGCAAAATTAGCTGTAACACTTTAGAAAAAAGGATACACAAAAATAAGTATTCTTATTCCTGAATTCTAAACTGTTAAGAATAATTTCATGGAAGAAATCAGTCTCATACAAATATCAAACAATCCTACAAGTCCAAAGCAAAAGGTACTTACACTGACTTCACATGCAGAACACACTATTTTCCATGGCAGGGGGGCTTTTTTAGTGATTTATTTTTAAATTAAAGGCTCTCATATGCAAAGATGAAAAGCAGGAAGGAAATTGTTGAAAGCAAAAGGCGTGCCAGCACATAGCACACTGTTCTGTGGTAGACTATATATTATGACTTAGCATTTTGGACTGCTCCCAATAAAACAAGATGAATAATGAAATAATAAGGTCCCAATTAGACATAATTATTTTATATGATTCAAAATGAATAGTGATTTATGAGTTTCCTTCTACTACTTAATAACATCAGGTGAGTGGGTTTTTAGATGCTTTCCCTTTGGCATGATCCTAATCAAAGCAAATACATTTCCGTTCCCTTCATAATCATCGACACACTGGCAGAGGATAAAATTATTATTTCTGTACCAAATGAAAAGATATTTCCTCATTAATGTTTCTGAAGGAAAAAGCTGTGGCATTTAATGATCACTAAACCCAATAAATACTGAAGTTTATAAAAACCTGACTGATTTATGGGTGTAGCTCTCCATAAACTGCCAGTGGGAGTTGGTCATTCAACTGCTTTTTCTGGATCTGGGTCTCAGGGCTTATGTGATTTTCAGGAGACAGCCTTTATTCTGTGTTAGGCTCCAGGGACCTGTTCCTGTTCTCAGATCTTAACATTGCTCTGAAATTACCACATCTAGGAATAACCCACAGAACTCCTCAGGCTAATCATTCATTTGCTTTACAGGCAATGTTAATTTTGATGTCTCAGAAACTGCTAATGTTTTTTTACCAGTCAATGAGGACATTGAGAAAAAAAGGTGAAAAGAAGGGAATAGTAGAATCTTTTGTACACAAATAATATTTGAAAATAAGCAAAATATTATTCTTTCTTATAAAGTGTTTAAGATAAAGGTACACTTGACATGGATTAATAGAAGAGCATCAAAAGATATTCCTAAGAATGTCATAATTTGTCATTGTAAAGTTCACTGTTTCTTTATTTCTCCTTGAACTTATTTGTAGCAACTGAATATAGGGTTAATAACATTCAAAAGGTCTTTTTTACCACCAAATCTGTGAGGCTGTGATATATTAAGTAGTAAAGAGGCAATCAAATTTGAAATAGCATAAGGCAAAAAGAAGCTGCGTTTAAGTATAGAGGAGCGAGAGATTATCTGTCTTACTGTTAGTTCACAGTGAGCTTTATACCATCGTCCACACTTGTTTACTAAGACCAGTTTATAGTGCTTGCTGGCAGACATGCAATCCTTTCCTTTATTGCATGGCTCATTCAAGTGCCAATAAAAACTCTTTTTGCATCATCAATATGTAAGGTATAGTTTTTTTCCATGCATACTCTTTCAAAGGAGAGTGAGGAAAGGTTCCAGTTAAAAAATGTCTTGAGAAACATAATTTTTTTTTCCTGTGAGAAAGCCTGGTGAGGGAATGCACCTGAAATGCACCATTAAGCACTTGGTTTTTAGTAAGTCTGCCACACAAAATCCCATTACATTAGTGTTGTGCTAATTATTTCTTCTAAGGTCATTGAAACTGATATGTTAACTCAGGTAGTAATACTGGCGCTACCATTACTGAACTACAAAATAAAAGTAAAGTATGAATTTAATTTATAATTTAAACAAACCTAGTAAACACATATGAAAATTATATAGTCCTGATAGAGTTCCTGTATCTTTACTATGTTTTCTTTAAGATATGTCTTTCTAAATGGTTACCACATGACAATACTTATGAATTATACTTTTCATTTAATAAAATCCTACAGCATCCTGCACTTAATACTTGTTAGATATCTCTTGTTTGGGAATACACTGTATTTAAAGGAAAGTGGATTTTGCCTTTTCAGATGCATTTGCATAGAACAGATTGCATGCATTTTCAAAGATTGCATATGGATTTGCAGTCTTTGCATCATAATTGTTTACCTTTTTTCTTTCAGCCTCCGCTTCACCCTTCCCCTCCCCCAGACTAATCCTGCCAATATTTTATAATTTGCATAATTTGTAGGGAGGTGGTTGGTTATTTAGCACATATGTGGTTGATTGTAGTTTTAAAGTTGTTATTTATAAATGACATTGACTGCATTGATATTTCACAATTAAAGGGTATGAATTATGTACTCTGACACCATTTGGCTAGATATGCTTTTCTTCCCTACTGGGCAATACACTCCAGATTATTCATTGTTTCAGCAGTTAGCATAAATGCTGATAATTCTGGGCTGTGTGGCTGTGGTTGGTAGACTCTCTTCTCATGCTGTCTATCCAATGTCTGGGAAGCCTTCCTGGGCCGTTTTCCCAACATATGGTCCACAGCAGCCTTTCTGTGCCCATATGGCACAGGTGTTCAGGCCATTTCTGATGGCTTCTTGCCAAATTTTACTGAGCTATACAATCAGATTAGTCAAAGTCGTTTCACTGTTGGAGTTATTTTCCCTTTTTTTCTATTAGTACGAACATATGATTGGATGCAAAATGAAAATAAATGAACACGATACAAATCTCAGCAGAGATCCTCTTACTTTATCTAATCTTGTTTCTGGCACATGCATCAATATATTTCACCTACAAACACTTCATAAAATTCAAACATGGAAAAAACAAAGTTCCGTGCCATAGAAATGAATTAGAGATTTGGATTTGATTTAAATCAGCAAAAGAACAAAACCTACAAAGATTAAATCTTTAATAAAATAGATTCCAGAGACTGTACATGTAGAATGTGTCATACATAAAATGTACAGGGCTTATTATTGGATTATTAATTTTTTCTGTTATTTTCATCACAGGTCCATTCTGGATGTTCCTGTCCTGCTTTGGCCCATTGCATTGCACCAAAGTAACCAGTGCCAGGTAACTTCTTCCTTACCCAGAGGCCAGAGCAAGCATCATCTTTAACACAGTTGACTGGTTTTCTAGCATCGTGTCATACTTTGATTATTTCATGTCTGGTTTTTTGTTTGCTCTACCTCTCTAATCACTGGCTTAACACAGTTTCAGAATATCTTTGCTGCTTCCTATGTATTATTCAAAGGGTTCTGTCTTTCACATATCTCTACATCTTAGTAGTAGGGATTTTCCTGTGTAGAATTAGCTGCTGGTTTTTATCTTGTATTAGGATTTGGGGTGGTTTTGGTGATTTTGATTGGTGTGGTTTTATTCTTTTTTTTTTTTTTACCCTGCAGCAGACATGAAACATCATTTCCTTTAATAAAACACTCTAAGGTTTCAAAAGAATTTTTCTTCCATTTCAAAACAAAACAAAACAAACCTCAAAGTACTTTAAAAGATGTTAAAGAAGAAATATACACATACCTATGCCTTCAGTATATCAAATAGAGTAGTGGATAAAGCTTATCCCTTGATTCAGAATTATAATTTTAAATATTCCATCCATATTCATCAGGCTACTGGCTATTCTGCAATAGGCAATAGACTTGAAGGTAAACCCAAGACAGATCTGAAAAATTTTACTACTTGAAAGGTTTGTGGAAACATAAATGTTTCTGCAAAACCTACCCGTTTCAATGAGAAAATTGCAGTTTTGATCTGCCACACTATTTTTATATGCTATAGTTCTTATGACTTCTGGGATCCAGTTTTCAAGGTCTATCTGTTGTATTAATTGTATTTCTACTGACTCCAAACATTGCTGCTCATCATTTCAATATTATTAATTCCTTAATTCTTTTGTTTGTGTTTGCTTTAGGGAAAAACACATCCTTTCCCAATTTCAATCTCTTGCTAAATTTAGAACATATCAAATTCATTGGGGGTGCTAAATGAGGATGCCTAGAACTAGGCAGATTATTTCCTTTTTCTGTGAAAACATTTTGTTTATCTGATATTTATTGTATTTATTATTATTTATTGTATTGTATTTATTGTACACACATGCCAGTGGATTTCCCACTGAAAGTTATATCAATTGGAAATAAATTCATGGATATCGCTAGTAAATTAAAATGTCTTTTCTTTAACATAATGAAAATACATAGCTGCCTTAAAATCACTGAACTTTACTGAAAAAATGAACCACATGATGAGGTAAAGAATGGCAGAATTACCTTTCTTCTGTGGAACACTTAATATGTACTACTCAATTCTTATAATCAGTACCAAACATTTTTTACTACATTCTGAATCTTTGTTCAGCAGGTAAATGGACGAAATTCCACCTGTGGTGCTGAACTTTGATAAATCATAGGTAAGGGTTTTTGTTTCTGGTCTTGATTGGCTGGCAAAGTACACACTTGCAGTTCAAGCACCTCATCTGTATTTGTTGGATGGAAGTTAGATATTATACTTCCAGAATAAAATCTGATAGATTTTAGCAGAAAGTGGTAAGAAACAAGGAATTCTTTTCTAAAAAAGAAAATCACCAGTCACAGAGAAAAAATGTATATATAACCCACTTCTGTCAGTCTTCTGATAATAGTTTTCTACCCTAAAAGATATTTTTCCTAAGATGTGTAAGGTGTTCTCATTTCTTTTAGCATGATAGAGTTTAGTCAGTTTGTCAGTTAAGTTGAGGTACATGAATCTGTTTCATATCACTTTAAAATACAGCTTTCTTGTTTCATTTTACTATAATCTTTGTGAATTCAGTTCATCTCTAGTAGTCAACACCCTCACATGTCATGACTAAAAATGAAACATAACAAAACAAAAGAAAGTAAAACAAAACCAAACCAAACACTTTCATCCCATTTCTCTTGTCCTTATCAGTATACAGTATAAGAGTAATGGGATTTCCCACAATAAGGTATATGTCATACATATATTTTTTACATCAGGTCATATGGGGTAAGAAGCATTCTGCTGTCACAACTGTCTGTTATGTGTGTGATATCATTCAATGGATGGATCACGAGCAGTTAATTACTGGATTATTGAAGTCATGCACTTCTGAAATCCCGGTTTTCTTTTTCACAGAATATATGCTGTCAAAACTTTTAAAATAATCTTTACAGTTAATAAACAATAAGAATTGATAAAAGAGAAGAATGCAACATTTTTCTGCACTGCAGTTGCTTCAGAACTGATAAATTTATATGCTGTCATAATTACCTTTTTTAGGATTGGAATAGCAAAGTTGCTCCTAAGACTCATGAAAGTTATGCTGCTGACTGATTTATTAAAAAAAAATACATGCAAAAGAACAGAAGGCAAAGAAGATAATTGTGATATGACTTCAGGAACAGTACTTGACCAACCTCCTCTCCTGGGCATTCTCTGTGTCTTGTCAGATGGTGCAACTGCTGGTAACTAAGAGTTGTCTGGTTATTTTTTTAGCTTCCCAATTTTTTGTAGAATTCAAGCTTTGTCACTGACTTAAGTTCTCAAGAAACTGTCCTCCTGAGTGGATTCTATAAAATAGATAGCCTCTTCCTGGCATCTGAAATCCATGGAGGAAATGCATGCCTTATTGCACTTGGAATGAGCTTCTCAACTCTCTGATGTTTTGTGCAACCTCTTTCCAGAAGTTCTTTTGGCTATTGTAGACCTTGGCCTTCTGGACTTATTTTTCTGGAAGCCAAGGAAATGATCTGAGAAAACAAATATATTCCAATATAGGAAAACCTTCCATAAAGTCAGAAAACCCTGTAGTTTTACTTAATGGACCAAACACAAAGGTCATTTAGAACACATAAATGTACAGAAAACCAGTACTACCCAGGTTTCTTGCTGTCCTTTAATCTTTGCCTGAGCAAGATCCTGGTGCATCTCCTCTCATTCTGAACTAGAAGAAAAGACCATTTTCAAATAAAGTCATTACTAACTTCTTGGAACATCTGGCCTTTTCTTGCTCATTCTTTGGTTGGGGAGAAATTATAAAGCTATTCCAGGTGACTTCTTAGACAAGGCATCCTATATCTGTTAGATCAGTACTACTCAGTGAGAACTAGGCAATTATATAGCACATGTATTTTTAAGTAAAGAACCATTGTCTTTTAACTCCTGAACCTGGATATCTGATAATATGCTTTCAACCAAACAAAGCAATAAATAAGATCAATCTAAGTGTTCCTTTAAGATGACAACAGTATTCATTTCTCCTTTTTATAATCCTCCCTACTCCCAGCTGTCCTTTTGTTGTTCTGATTATAGTATTTGTATATGTACTCTTGAGCCTGTTCAGCTCAATAAAGAAGAGGTTTTTTTGCTTTTCTGGCATAGTATGCTGAGGAGTTAGCGAGCTCTGTGACTGAGAGAGCTGCAGAGCCAAGACAGAGAAAAGAGTAGAATTACACAGCCACAAACTGTGTTGATGTAAGACAACCTCTCTCTGCAGAGGTATTAGATTGACTGAGCCAGCTGCTGAATTTTAATCCTAAGTATGAAGAAACACATGTTTAAAAAGAAGTGGACAATGTAAAAATAAAAGGTCATGCATACGAAACATCACTGTCAAGTTGGTAAGATAAAAACAGTGTTCATGATGAACACATACAATTCTTAAGGCAAGATTTTGCAACATTTTTAAAGGAAAATTCACTCATGAATTGGGAGATTCATACACAATTCTGCATTAATTTCTTTGTGTGACCTGCCATCTGCTAGCCAGTCATTTATACTTTTTTAAATACAAGTAAATCTATGTGGTAAAAGAGATAAGTCTGCCACTGACTGGTCAACTGCAGTGGGTACTTTTTGTGGCATGTGCACACCACTCTGCACCATAGACGAAAACAGATGCCTTTTATTATTTACATTTTTCTTTTTCTGAATCTAGAGTGGATATTCCATTTTCATATGCCCCTTTGAACATCTATGGTAGTGATGGCACTTATTGTCCATGCATTACAATATATACTGCAATCTTCTGTCACACTAACTTTAGGCACAGGCAATGCTTTGATCTGCTGGCCCCTAAAATACATCCACTTTGTGGATTCTTATTCCCAAACACTACACAAGAGAGTGGTCAACTTCAAGCAATCTGCTAATTTTTTTCATTCAAAAAATTTTTTTTCATACCTAGTCTTAAAAAAAAAGAGATTTTTGTTGTTTTGCAAAAGCGTCAGTGTAAGCAGTAATCAACATAACATCAAAATATGAAAGAGACAAAATTGGCTCTGCACTTAAAAGAGACTGAGGTGTTTATTGAATTCTGAGAAAAGAACTTGTTATTTTCCAGTTTACACAAAGACATCTTAATTATCACCTTCTGTATATCCAAGTTTTGATTCTTAATCGACAAAACACAGCAAATATGTATTTGTGCAGCTATCTCATTTCAGGAGTGTGAAAAAGAGGAAGGGGGAGGCATTGGACCCTTGGAAAGTCCTCAAAATGAAAGGGAATAAGACAACTTAAAACTTCTAAAATGCAGAACTTCTTAAAATGGAAGTAAAAGTATAAATATAGCTTATATATCCCCTTCAGTTCACTATTTCTGACACAGACCTTTTTTTAACATGTCATCTGGAAAAGATGCTGATGTAGAGGCATTTGATGACTATCCTTGTCACATTATTTCATGCCTTATATCAGTCAATTGGATACTTTCAAGTGACAGCAAAACTAAAACACTGAGATAAGCAGAGGCAAAGAATGAAGAAAGCAAGAATATTGAATAATTTTGCAATACCCTATAAATATGTGTTGGATGCACTAATTTTATCTTCAAAACTTGAAAACCAGAAGGAAACATTGCTTTAGAATTACTAAGGGTGGAATGCAGCTTTTATCTGCCCCTCTAATAAGTAGATAAAACTGACACCACTTTCCCTTAAACAGATTGTGACAATTTGAAATAATGGTTATGAGAGATAAGATGAGGTCTTCTTTTGGCTGGGTTTTAGGCAACATGTAAGTAATTAATGACTCCAGGCACAAAACAATAAGCTGGTGCTAAAACACAGCATGTGTGTCCTGGTTTTGTCTGGGAGAGTGTTAATTTTCTTCTTAGTAGCTGGTATGGAGTTGTATTTTGGATTTAGTATGAGAATAATGTTAACACATTGACGTTTTACCGGTTACCATGTAGTGCTTAGGCTAAGTTAAGGACTTTTCAGTTTATTATGGTCTTCTGACTGAGAAGGCTGGAGATCCACAAGAAGCTGGGAGTTGGCACACCCAGGACAGTCAACCCAAACTAGCCAAAGGGATATTTCATACCATATGACATCATGGTTAGTATATAAACTAGGGGAAAGCTTGCTGGGGGGCTGCTGCTTGGGGTCTGGCTGGGCGTTGGTCAGTGGGTAATGAGCAATTGCATCATCCATCACTTGCTTTCTATATTATTTTATCATTATCATTATCATTATTGTTGTTGGTGTTATTGTTATTATTAATGTTATTTTATATTATTTTAGTTTATTTTAATTATTAAACTGTTCTTATCTCAACCCATGAGGTTTTCACTTTTACTCTTCTGATTCGCTTCCCCATCCCACCAGGGTGGGGAGTGAGCAAGCAGCTGTGTAGTCCTAGGTTAAACCATGACAGTGTGGAACAACAAAGACTTCTCATTGGCAGAAATGTCATATTTTATTAGTAAAAGGTATTTTTAAGTCAGCTTCAAGGCAAATGTATGTCCCTCAAATCTATGGGAAGAAATTAACAAAGGCTGGTCTTCCTTCAGAAGGCTTTGGTAGGGGCTAGAAGACTGTTGTTATTGCCAGGACTCTGCTTGGACACTGGTTAGTGTGTAATGACTGTCAAAGATGGGGAAGACTGCCATGCCTCAATACAATAAAGTGAATACTGGTAAGTGTAAACTTAGAGAAATATATTCTCTGCTGCTTCTCTCCTGGCCAAGAGTAAAAAAGTCTACAAATCAAAATCTGTGAACGTAAAGTACACATCTCTACCCCTTGAGGATTTCTTTCGTGTTCCATAACCTGAAGTTCTATGATATTCATAGTGCAGTAAATATGTCTTTTTAAAAAATGCCTGTGAACAAACTGTTGAATAAGTTGAATATTTGGTACTGAGCCTATTCCTTATGGAAAATAAGGCAGAACCACCCAGATGTAGGAGACAAAAAGACCAACGATCCTACATAGTTTTCTTGTCAATGAGTCTATTGGACCATATTGTCAAAATATAAATTAAGGTATTATGATACTGAAATATTGCTCAGGTGTTCATATATTAAAAGTAACTGTATTCTTACGATGAATATACTTTTGAGCAAAATGTTTTTAAAATTTTATTTGGAGTCCTTGCTTCAAGTGTAAAAGTAAAATGGAATAAAACAAATAATTTATAAACACTGCTTATAATTTCTTATTAAAAATTGTTTCTTTTTATTTATTTAAAGTATGTTATAAAGGAAATTTTTAAAATTCTATGTGTATTAGCAAGTAGCGGTAATGGTATTCTTAAGACATGGTAGATTATCAGGTTTTCTTTAAAAATTCTACAGGATAGAGAAGGAAATTGCAACTGCACCTTGACTGTATTCCCAACGTGTAAAAGTATATGTTGTACAGAGGTATAAAATGCACTTTGTCCTGGTATGGACTTCTAACCTGCTTTCACACCAAATTCCATATCACAATTTATCTAAAACTTCTGGTTTGAGACTTTTTGCTTGTTCTCTTTTGAAAAATTGATGTAAGGATGTTCTCTGTTCTAAAGCATAAGAAAATGAAAAACAAGTTATTGTATTCTGAGCATTCTTAGAAGTGTGTAAAACTTTCTGGTTTAATACTGCATTTTGGGGCAAATTAAACCTTCACTGAGAAACAGCACTAACACTGTCTTCAAGAGAAAATTCCTTTCTATTTATCTGAGTTATGAATATTCAAAATCCACATATGGCAGGATTTTTCCTGAGAACTTATCATTGGCTTAGCTGTTCCAGAGGAATTAATGGTAAGATGCCTGTTAAATTCAGTGCAAGCAAATGTAAAGCCAAGATTTTTAGTGTCGCTCTCCACAGACCTGTGCAGAAGATACAAGTAGATTTTAAAGTGCTGCTGCAAAATAGTGGATTCTCATTTGGAATGAGTTGGATTTGATTCCATCAGAGTTGGCAGCATAACAGCTGTCTTTCTGTCAGTGTAAACTACAGAAGCCATTTAATGTCTTTGTGTAATGAGACAGCTGAAACTATAATAGCCATGAGTGAAAACACAATCTCATGTGTTTAAGTAGAAGCTGAAACACGCAATACAAGAAGTATTTGTACAAATCAGCACAGAAATGGCTGAGGTGAAATCAGAGATTATACTAGAAAGAGTTGACAACCTGATATTGAAGGAACCAAACTGGGAAGAGCAGGTGATATACCAGGTGTGCATGCTGCCATTCAGAGACATCTGGAAAGGCTGGAGAAATGGGCCAACAGCAACCTCATGAAATTCAACAGAAGAAAGTGGCACACCATGCAGCTGAGGAGGAATAACCCCATGCATCAGTACAAGCCAATGGCCCATCAGCTGGTGTACAGCTCTGCAGAGAAAGACCTTGTGGTCTTGGTGGACAATAAGCTGACTATGAGTCAGCTGTATGCCCCTGCAGCAAAGGCGGCCAGCATCATCCTGCTGCATTAGGCATAGCATTGCAGGCAGATGGTCCTTTCCCTGTACTCAGCTCAGATGAGACACTTCTGGCTGCGGTGTCTAGTGCTGGGATGCCTTGTACAACAGACACATGGATATACTGGAGTGACTCCCCTAGGGAACCATGAAGATGATGAATTGACTGGAACATCTGTCACCTGAGGAGGGGCTGAGAGAGCTGTGAGTGTTCATCCTGGTGAAGAGAAGGCTCAGGGGGATCTCCTTCAGGTGTATAAATACCTAGGGGACTGTGTTAAGGAGGAGTCAAACTTCTCAGTGATGTCCAGTGACAAGGCAAGATGCAAATGACACAAACTGAGATACATGTAAATAATTCTAAATAGAAGAAAAAGGGGTTTATTGTGAGGGTTGTCGAACAATGGAATGGGTTGCCCAGCGAGGCTGTGGTGTCCCTGTCCTTAGACATATTGAAACCTGCCTGGACACAGCCCTGGACAATGTGGTCCTCTGCATGTCTGGGTAAGTCTAGACAACCTCCAGCACAGCAGGCCATCCTCAGTCACTCTGTGATTCTGTGATAGGTCATGGCTTCATGATTCTGACAAAAACAACTTTTAAGCTTCTTGCTTTAAAAGATATAGTTGGAGCCATTAGTGAAGTGAGCCACCTGTTGCTTGGTATTTCGTGTGCTGATGAAGCAGGAAGTCTTTATTCATACTTAATTGTTGTCCATTTTATCTATAGACACATGTATTCCACCATCAGCATATCTTTATTAGAAACAGAAAACCCACAAACCTGAAGTAATTGCTTAGATCAAGAAGTAATAACAATATTTAGTTTGTGGCAGAAAATGTCAAAGTATTAAACAAAATGGCGAGTTTGGACGAATGAAAACAGGTTTGACCTACCTTCATCTGCCTAGTTGACATTCAGGTTATTGCAGCCATGCTTGCTGTATTAGAGCTACAATAACCTTTCTTAGAAACAGGTAAAGCAATAAGTTCGTCTTTTTTTGCTGTCTATTTCAATGTTCTCATGTTTTGTTTTCCTGTTTCTTGCATTCTGTAGGCACCTGAGATGTAGAAGTGGAGGAAATAAAGCAAAATAGAGAATATTAGAGATGTCCAGTCTGTAAGCAATTGTTTTAAAAGCATATGATGTCTAGAATGTCACACTATGGTGTCAGGCTGGATTAAGTGTTTTGCATTAGAAGTCTGGAGAATTTAAAATCTCCATTTAAGATAAGCTACAGTTGTGATATCCCTATATAAATTTTATCAGAATCTTATTTTTGGTAAACTTCTGAAAAACGATTGGCAATGACAGTATTGGAATAGCATGCTGCTTTGTTTACCTTTAGCAAATACTGTATCAACATGCAGTTTCAAGAGTTTGATAATAAACAGGAATTTGTTGTAAAGTTTATGATGGTCCCTGTCAGCTTACATTTATTCCTGACCTAAATGGCATGGAAATTACCTCCTCAATTCAAAAATACTGTACCAGTTTTTAAAATATCTGTCATAGCTTGATTTACACTAACTGATGCTTTAGCCAGTTCTCATTATAAGAAGGTGAGCAACCTATTCCTATCTCATATTCCCCAAGACTGGCAGTTAGGAAATGTCTAAGCACAATAATCTCTTAGCTTGTTATGGCACTGCTTCTTTTTGAATGCTCTGTTTATGTTAGATGTGCAACTTCATACCTTATATACCAAAACAAACACTATAATGGGGGACTTTGGGTGGTATTTAAAACAATACAAAGTTTATGCAGGAAGATGATTTTTTTTGCAGACCACCAGTCACTGATGCCATCTGCAGGTGGTAGGAACATTTTTTTTTTTTTACTTTTCATGAGATAAAGTATTTGTCACAGTTGATGAGGGTACAGATGATAAATATGATTCAATTATAATGTAGAAACACATTGCTGTTTGACTTCTGATGCTAAGAAGGCATCCTTGGTAAGTTCCTTTTCCTCTGTCCTCTAATCTTTTCACCTCCCCTAGGAAAGAAAAGCTATTGATTTTCTATAAATGTGGATAAAAAATATCCAGTGGCTTTAAACTGCTATGTATATTTCCCTTTAGAGATATGGTATATTATGTCCATGAAATGTTTTTCCTATGAGCAGTTTAAATTTTTAAATTCTTGCATAAGCCCACAGACAGTGATGCAGCCTATAGTATAAATTATAATGAATATGGTCTCCCTTTGTGATGCAAAATAATTACCATCACAGGCCTTCTAAGAGAAGATGTCTGCATATTCAAATCACAAGAGGTTTGTTGTTTGCTGTAAAATAAGAACAATGCTATGCCAAAGCTTTGAAGGAAGTTCTGCATAAGGAAAGGGAAATGCTCAAAAATGTTACTAAACTGTTGTGTAAATCCACCAGGGAAAAGAGACTTCTGCCACAAATAATTTTCAGCAGATATCTCTCACAGCTTTTCTTCCACCTCATAGGCTGCTGATCAGTAAGGAGAGAAGACACCTGAACACAACGTGATTTAGGTCCTGTGTTTGACACTATGCATTTTTCATTCAACCAAATAAGTAATGAAATACCCTGAAGCAAACTTTTCTATATCACATTTTGATATATGGAGACAACAGTGATCCCATTGTTGCTCTCATTTCATTAAGGTGCTTCCAGAGAGAGAGAGCAGAGAGAGCAAATAGCCCAGTCTTTCAACTGCTAGCAGCAAAATAATACAGCCAATGCATGTTTCCCCTGCAATAGAAGTAAAAGTTCCATTTGTTCATTAATATTGAAAACTGGCAGAGTGAGTTAAACCATTAATTCCTTTGGCAGTGTTTCTTCCACTGGTATCTTACATTTGATTGATCATAGCATATGGAGTTTGATACTGCCCAACACTTCCCCCAAAACAAATTTTGTGGAAGGAAAAAAAAAACACAGTGAAAAGTTGATAAAATATATAAACAAGCTGCAGGTTGTGGGAGAGTGGTTTTGTTTCACCACCCCCACCCCCCATCACCACCCCCACCCCCACCCCCACCCCCATCCATTTGTCTTTCATTCTTCTTGTCTGCCTTATATCCCTTAATCCTTTAAGGCCTCATATTCCCACCAAACACTGACATTTTCAAGTTCCTGTGTTTTATGATACTTCAAAAGCTGCTTGACGTGATTTAGTTTGATTAATGGCTGGCAGTATTCTGAAAGTATGTAGCAAAGGGACTACCCAAAGGTAATCACAGGAATCAAGAGTCTATGAGGTCCTATTTCAGCTGAGCTGTCAATACAGGAATCACCAATGAATGGAGTGTTTAATTATAACTTGGGGAATTAATTTTATGTTGTACAGTGATTTTGACATCTTAGTCTAGATAAGATTTTCCACAGCACATGCCCTGCAAAACAGACATAATTCTCTCAGACTGGAAGGTTTATCTGTGGTTTGGATGTTTTTTAAATTAATTTTTAGTTTTTGTAATAAGAAAATAAACTGACAGTGTTCTTTAATCATTTAGAAAGACAGCGTCAGGATGAGATGCCCAAAATCTTAAACTTGCAGCATGGTACACCGTTCTTGTGTGCTTCATTCTTGTCAGGAAACTAGATAGTGAAATATAAATATATTTTACTCTGTTCCAAAAGGCAGTAATCTTGTATATTTCATTATGCATTCACATGATTAGAAAACATCCTGGATATTTAGGGTGTCATTGAGATTGTAACAATCAGGCAGGAGTGCCTGAGAAAGTAGATCATGGAATAAATCCCATAACATTGAAAACGTGATCTAAAGTAGACAAACTGCATCTCCAAAAGGAGTTTTTCCTTTATTTCTGAATCTGTATCATCAGTCACATTAGTCCCTAATGGATGTGTGTACAGTGCAAGTAGCTTTTGAAAGACTATTAAGAGAAATGTGTGCATAAGGCTTGGTGACTTATTATTTGAACAAAATTGTTGTATGATTGCCAGATGTAGATGCAATCCCAGAGTACAACATGTTGTAAACAAGCCATAAAATAAAAAACTGCCCTGGAGATAATCTTTCTGTGATACAGAATCATGGAAAAATACACTTTGGAAATTATATCTGGTGGTCATCTTGTCTTGTGCTCGAAACAAGCACAACTAGATCAGGTTGTTCAGAGTTTTGTCCTGTTGATTTTTTAATATAATTGAGGATGGAGATTACACAGCCTTTCTGGGTAATGTGTTCAAGTCCCTGACTCTGCATAAGGTGCAAAAACTTCCTTTTGCTACCTAGGTGAAATTTCCCTTTTCTGTGTTCTCTCTTCACTTTTCACTGTATAACTCCATCTTCTCTATACTCTTCCATTAGATAGCTGAAGATAGCAATCATGTTTCACCTCAACCTTCGTACTCTTAATGGATGAATACACCCAGGCCTCGCAGCCTCTCCTTGGATACACAGTGCTCCAGCCCTGATTGCCTCTGTGGCCTGTGTGGGACTTAAACCAGTATGTCAATGTCTGTGTCAAGCAGCGAAGTCCCAGGCTGTGCACAGCACTCGGGAGTGTCTCACGGGTCCTATGTGGCTGGGCAGGATCCCTTCCTCAACCTGCTGGCTGCACATTTGTTTGTGCAGCCCACAAGAGGGGGACTATGTTGCTGCACAGGGGCACTGCTAAACTGGTGTTCTCAGAGCCTGTGCTGTAGAGCTGCTCGCAGCCAGCTGTCCCCAGCCTGTTCTGCTACAGGGCTTTGTCCATCCCATGGCATTTGCCTTTGATGATCTTCATGGAGTTCCTGTCCACTTGCTTTTCCAACCTCTCTGGGCCCTTCCGTATATTAGCCCTGTCCTTCAAATGTATCAACAGCTTATTCAGACTAGATATTATCCACAGATTTGCTAAAGGTGCAGCTTACTCATCATCTAGGTTGTAATAAGGGTAATGAAATAGATAATTAATTACTAGTGAAATAGTATTGATCCCAGACCAGCTTTCTGACAAACTCCCAGTGTAAATGGCCTCCAGCTGGACTGTGACACTGTTCATAGACCTTTGATCCTGATAGTCTTGTCAATTTTCCACCCACAGTACACTCTATTCATATCTCAGCAAATTTAGTTAAAAGTTACTATTTGATACTGCATTTTATATTGTAGCATGCTATGTTTGTTAAGATTCTAATTTTCTGAGAGAGCCTGAGCAAACAATAATTTAAGCTAAAATTAAAAAGTAATCGGGACATAGATTTTTCACAAAATACTTATAAAAATATGGTCTTCTAAGCATCTTTCTAATCATTCTTGTGAAGGACCATTAATATGAATGACACAGGAATTAGAGGAGCTTATTCCTTGTTCCGTATGTTTTTCTTTTTGACTGCTGAGGTGATTCCCTGTTCTTCACATACTGGAAAGCTATTTCTAGTTCACTGAACTCATCATCTGTGTGACTCATGACTGACTTAGCTATTTCAGGAAGATATTTTCTGAAGAATAAACACCAAAAAGGTAGGCTTTGTAATGTTAAAATAACATCACAGTGCTGATAACCACTGAGGGTGTCTCCCTGTGTGACTTTAATCTTCAATTTTCCTCAGATTTTCTATCTATAAGAATGTCCTTCATCACAGGGTAGTAAGAATGTAGAAGTAAATACTTAGGAAGAGAATATGGAGATATTAATACAAGGAAATCTAGCAATTTCAAAATTCCATTGACAAAACAAGTTACAAGTTTCCTCTTAGAAATTGTGATGATCCTTGGATTCTCCAGCAGGAGTATTACTGGTCACAGTTTGCATTTATCTATGTCATAAATCTATACAGGTTTTTTTGGGGAGTTAGGTGACGGTATCCTGAATAATATGTAAACAATTTAATTCATTAAAACAGGCTTGAATGGGCAACAATCACACTGCTGTCTGACCCCTTTAGTAATACCCTCCCTCTGATACCCCAAATAAAATGGAATTTTCCGCTAAGTAATAAAAATGGACCATGTGAGCCTTGCAAAACAGAAGTCAGAGAAGGGAGGTGAGCGATAGGGTAGCGTTTGTTTTACAACTATATCCTTGAAGAAGAACTGAGAGACTGATAAAAAGGAACATCCCACCTCAAAAGATGCCAAAAGCTGTGTGACAAAGTATGTATTCAAAGAGGACAACCAATTGAGATGTTTATGCACATTGATAAAAACTAAAACTAAGTGTCCTTTAGGTTAACTATCCTCATCAGGAAACCAAAAATCATGCCCATAGGCCAGAAAAACCTCTACTCAAATAAACCCCTTACTCTTAGTATGTGTGGGAAATTAAAAGGGAGCTGTACATTTAAGATGAAGTGAGAAAGAAACTAACCAATTATTAGCTGGGGGGGCGTGAATATTAGGTGTAACTGACACATTTAACTGTATAAATACCATGTATTTTCTTGGTGTGGTATGCTAGATTTGTGGAGTTACTACTTAGCACCCATCTTTGCGCAAGAATGAAATGAATAAAATACTTCCACTTTGTGTGTATTTTGGTGTTTTGCACACCGGGTGAATGAACCTGATTTCTGGGAAAACACCTCCTTGAAAATAACTTATCAAGGTGGAGAAGAGAGATATGGAGTTAGAAAACTTCACGGCAAATTTAACTGGAAAGTAATTGTTTTCTACATGGATAGAATTGTTCAATAATCTCTTACGGAATCTGAAAGTAAATCTAACAAATTCACTAAGATAGTTCTGAATGATAGAACCAAAATGCTTGCTTTTGGGGCTTTTTTTCACTGCAAGTGCACAACATCAAGGCAATCTTACACTAAACCAGTGTTCCTGGAAGATGTGAAAATAATTACATGTTCTGCCTGAGCTACTGAGCAGAGAAACATTCTGTCTCAGGCTTCTGTAAAGCATGTCAATTTCCAGTTTCCGTGTTTTCTGCTTTCAGTGCACAGCCTGCTTGAGAATGCAGTGATTTGAAAACAAAAGCATCCTCTAACAACAAGGGATCCTGAAAATTAAGCAGATGCCAAACTCCCCTGTGGACATGCTCAGGGAAAAAAAAAAAAAGAGAAACAACACAAAAAAACTAGTAGAAAAACACCATTCATTCCCTTGGAAGTCACAGCAAGGAAATAAAAAAAAGAAACTTCTTAATGAGCCTATGTCTTGTTAATTGTACATTTTGCCTAGACATTGTACCATTTGCATAGATGTTCGCATACAGTGAAGCAGAGTTTTATGCTTAATATGATCCATGCTTTTCCACCATGGAGATTAAGCCTCCATTTCAATAGGAGAGTATTTCATTCATTCTGTTTGGATCAGTTTTATTTATAAAGGAACAGATTTTAATGCCTCCAAAAAGGTAATTGCATCTAATTTGTAGAATGACCTGAAAGTTATGTTTGAGAGAGGTTAAGGGTAAGTTTAAGACAATTTAAGAGAGGTGAGTTATTTCAGTTCTGGGGGAAGAATTCTTACAAATTCTTGTTTATTACAACTTGAAGTGGTGTGCTGGTTTTGGCTGGGATAGAGTTAATTCTCTTCACTGTAGCTGGTAAAGTGTTGATCTGGTGGAAGAACATTCTTCTTTCCTTCTTCTTCTTTCTTTTTTCTTCTTCCTTTCCCTCCCGCTGGTCTTCGCTGGCTTTGCCTTTCATAGCGTTGTTCTCAGAACTGTTTTGCATACCCACACCTCCTATTCAGTGATGGGGATGCATGTCTAGTACTGTCACTAGACGGTCTAGAGGGTCCAAGTCTCCCGTATGTGGTCAGTTGATCCTGGGCCCAGGCGCATGCGCAGAGGACTGGGGCTATGTCCTCTGAGGCAACAACATGCATATGTGTTCCTATCTGGTCAAATTGTCCTGGTTGCTGTGGTGATGAGGTTTCAGTGGTTAAACTGTCCTGCTTGTTTGCTGTAATGGCTCAAATTGTCCTGCCAACAATGTTGAGACAAGTTTCTGGTCCCTTACAGCGGAGGAAGTGGGTGGTGAATGGCTGCTTCACATGTTGTTTGTTTTGGTTTTTTATTCCCTCTCCCCCCCCGGGATTTGCCTCTCTCATTATTTTCCTTTTCATTGTGTTATTATTGTTTTATTTTAATTATGAAACTGTTCTTATCTCAACCCATGAGCTTTCTCACTTTTACCCTTCTGATTCTCTCCCCCTTCCCGCTGGTGGGGGAGTGAGTGAGCGGCTGCGTGGGGCTGAGCTGCCAGCTAAACCACAACAGGCAGCCAGTTACCAAGGCATATCCTTCTTTCTGTTTTCAGTGAAGTCAAAATCTTCCTATACGTCTAGCCAACAAAGACATGTTATGTTGCATAGGCCTGGGACAGGTAGCTTTGTAGCTTCAGTTTTAGCATCGTTCAAGGTTTGTATTACACATGATTTGTCTCCTTTGCTTTGAAATACATTTATCCTAAAAATATTTTATTTTTCATTCTTTTTTCTTTTATTAGAGAAGTACCAGGAGACATGGTAAATTAAGCAATATTCTTTTTATATATACATTGTCAGCTGTTTAACTTGCTAGTCACCTATGTCTAATTTCTGTTATTGACCTTTCACTGGAGATGGTTGCACTGGTAGCATGGCTACATAAATTAAATGGATGAATACTGTTACTGCACTCTGTCTCTGAATCAGACAACAGAAGTTGACTTTGCACTGAACAGAACAAGATGCTCATTCTGTCTTGATTCAGGGTAGGTCTTTGAAGATGCTAGGCAGTACTAGTTATATGGCTATCTAGATTCTGAGATGTTATTAAGTATGTTGAGATACCATGCCAGAATGATTGCATATATTCATTTCCCTTCAATTCTAAAATTTTAGTTTTAAGTCCACTTTTGTTCTTCAATATGTTAAATGCTTTTCTTCTATGATTAATGTTACTTCTGAGTGGTAATTAATCTGAAAAATAATCTTGCATTACAGTTAGTTTACTGTGCTGTTTAAATAACTATGACATGCAGAAAGGAAGATCAGAGTAAACATTCCTAATCTGTCTCTTGAATGTAAGGAACAGCTATTTCATCAGACAGCATGTAAAATGAGTACAGTTAACCCCATCTTCAGTAAGCAGGCAATAACTTGTTCCAACAAGTAGTGTTCCCAGGAGGTTCTTGATTGTTGTTCTGCTCTGATACCTGAAGAATAAGGGTTTCATTCTCTTGTCTTCATAGATTCAGCCTTATTTACATGGGAGCAAAACACTAGGTAATTGTGACTATAAAGTCACAACAATATTATCTGGGTGATTACAGTTTGTGTATTTCAGTGCATGTTTGCAAAGTTTGAAAAATGTGTGTTTAAAGCTGTAATTGCTTTCAGAAATCTGTATCTGTTTCCCTCTCTCCCCACCTTTATTTCCACTATCCCTAGTGCATTTTTTGTCTCTAATTAACACTGGTGTCAAAACCCAAGGTGATCTGAACAACATATGTGTACAGAGAAGAAAAGAAAAGAGATAAAGAGAGGTTCTATGAACAATAAAAAACTTTCTTGGCCAGAGGTATACAGTCTGCATAATATACCATTATAACAACCCACATAATATATGGTGGCTTAAAGATAGTGGATTTAGAGCTTTATACTTCATGGAGAAATTGAACACAATAGCTATAGTAGGATATATTAGTTTTTAATAGCTGTTCTAATCAATGTATCCATTTTAACTTCTTGTGCAGGTAGGTTTAAAGCTACCTCCTAATATCTTAAATTGCAAGGTTATTTCTGCAAATTGATTAAATGTATTGAAACCATTCATGAGTAAGCAATGCTTTTTTGTGGTCTTCTAATGCAAGCAGTAATTTTCTGCATAAAACAGTAACAGATGAGAAATACAGAAATGCAAATTAATATAGGTTGATATAGGTTTATGAAGAAGCTTCTGCTTTTATTACTATTATTTGTCATGCTGGTTCTCAATTTGAGAATAGTAGCATGCATTTACTGGTTTTGGCCATTTTACACTTTCTGTCTTGGTCTAAACTTAAAGATTCTCTTCCTATGTAGCTGGACCAAAAAGGCTAAATGAGCTTTTTGGCTTTGATCAGGATTTTCTTTAATTTGTTTGTCCAACACGAACTCTTGTTGGCCCCACAGCACCTTCTTCTGCACTATTCCCCTTGGCACAGGGTTTGCATTCTGACCTGCAAGAATAGCCTGCCCTCCAGCTGCCTGGAGCTGCTGTTACTCACCATCTGTGAGTAAGACTTGTGGAAAATAACAATAGTTTTAGAGTAAGCTCCACTATATAAAGTCTATATCAGAGAGAAAAAGTTTAAAACAAAATTATCAAACATAGACATAGCACTTCCCACCTGCTGCGTGTATCATATAGATGGTATGCAGTGTTCAAACTAAAAGCTTTCCTATTGCCCTTGAGTGTGCATTACTTCAGAAACAGGTATCTTTCATGAATTTTGGCATACCACAGAACACAGTCATGCACTTGTTTGTGAGTCCTAATCAGTTCTGTTATTTCTCAGAGAGTGGAAGCTGCTGTGCTTATTGCTCAACAACAATAATAATATACATGTATGTCATTGTTTAGCCTCAGTTAGCAACCAAGCACCACACAGCTGCTCGCTCACTCCCCGCTGGTGGGACGGGGCTGAGAATCAGAAGAGTAAAAGTGAGGAGTTTCACAGTACCAAATTTTATGTTTTGACGTAGAGGAAATAGAGCTTGGCTCAGCTCTGTTGACTGTTCCTTACCTATTGGTACATAACAATTTTTGTTTCCTGTGGTTTTTCCATGTCATTGTGGAAATAGTAACATCAACAGCTTTTCTTCCTGTTGTTTTAATCGCAATTAAAATGCATTTTATTTGTTGTTAAAACAAGACAAACAAAATGTCTCTGTTTCTGTGTCATTGGAAGAATAGGGTGCACAGGGAAACAGAAACAAACAAACAAACAAAAAGGACATTCTTCATTTTGATTAAGGATTTTGTAAGTGAAAGGCATGGATCTTTATGAGACTGTGTAATATTGAATTCAAAAGACTGGCCAGAACCATGCTTCTGAATAGAGAGTCTTGGAGCATTACTGGCTACAAACACATTAGAGTTCTGGAACAAAGAGTTCTGTTAATTACAAAAAAATTCTGGAAGTGCCTTACCTGGGTTAGAAAGAAACTTTGAGAAAATGTGTGTAGCTTGTATATGGGACCTAAAATGATGGGTATCTTGAAGATCAGGGTACTGACCTTAGACATTAAAATTAACATCAGTATTCACATCCACTTGATCAGGAGGAAGGGACAGCACTGTCATCTAAACAATAAAGTCCAAACATTGACATAAAGTTGGTGAAAAAAATAAATCTGGATGGTTGATGACATCTGAGCAGCATATTCCAATAACAGCAGCCATTTCCACAACAGAAAAGGGTTATACCTTCTCAACTACTTTTGCCTGGGCTAATGGACTCGTTTCAATCAGGATGTATGACAATTCTTCACGATAAAATAAATACTCTTATTTCGTATGTTGATTTAACAGTATTAGTGTACACTTGAGGGAGGGCTGTGGCACTTAATGTTCTTTTATTTTGTTGTTTACTATCTGATTTATCCATGAATGTAGCTGGGTTGCACATTTTGCAAGCAACAGCATACAGTGCAACCGGTTACTGACAAAGCTAATAAATTAAAAAGAAATGTACACCTGTGGGTAATTAAATTAGACCTGAGGAAAGTTGTAGAGATTAATGCATGTAATCAAACTATGTGCCTTAATCACTGCCACTGTCACCTGTAATTTGTGGCAAAGCTTCTTTACAACAGTTCACTTTATCTAAATTTTAAAGGCATGTATATGCAGAAATGAAGGATACTGCATTTTGTATTGGCATCTAGTGCATTTTGACTGATAACAATTCAACAACAACAACAACAACAACAAAAGCTCAGAACAACCACTTTTACCACTGCAAGTAACACTGAAATTCTGTGGTTAAGCACTAATCACCTGAAAGTGCACAAAAAAATATTTGACAAGGCTCCTGAACTAATATGACATCTGGGGAGATGGAACCAGAGATGGCTGCTAGAAAACCTGTTAAAGGTCAGACATTCAATTCACAACACTTTCTGTGAAGTACTATTTATTTACTTACTTTTCTTTTAGCAGTTTTTTGTTCAGCCTAACTTTAAAAGCATCATACACATGCTTGTGTATAGGTAATTGTGCCAGATTAAAGAAAACATGATGGTAGATATAGACATGACAGGAAATGAAGCTTAAGCCTTCTATAGTTTAAACACCTTCATTTTTAAAAGCTTTTCATTGAGAAGTCATTTTAGACACCAATAATTAAGGTAATTAATTTGTTGAAGTGCACATGTAGGTTTCCATCGGTTTTGCAAACATGTTTGTGCAAGTCTATACCTACACATTCACGTTCACTTTGCTACAACTGCTGTTAAAAGAGCAAAAATAATTTATCATCATTTTTGCATATACACATTAACGAAGAAGAAGTAAATGTTAATCTGTGACATTTTGACACTGAAAGATTGGAGAGAACCTTGTTCTGTAACAAAAATATTCATCACTTCAAACATGCTTATGCAGAATAGAAATTGTATACTGATACATTTTAAAATTGGGGCCTGGACACACAAATGTTCTGAGGCAACTAAGATACACATGGCAGCTGAGACATTCAGTTCACAAAATGTGACAAAGACATCTGGAACAAAGAAGCAGATTTCAGTTGCAAACTCTATTTTCATGGGGTGCTTATTGCAGGGGATGCTTAAATTCAGGGTAGAAAGAGGATTTTAAACACACGTTTGTCTCTCCTTGAAGCTTAGACATCCTTCACTGGATGCACTGGCTTCCTTGATGGGCATGTCTTTTCCCCATTAACTGTGCAGGAAACCTATGGACATATAAGAGATCTGTGAACTCTGGTCCCTTGACTCAGTATTTCAGATTTTGAGCTATTGCATCCTTTCCATACCAATAGGTACAACCACCTCACTGAATCTGAACCTAGGTTTGTACTAAACTTTCACTAAGAACTTAACATTTCACGTTTCAGAATTTCTGCTTAAGACACTGTGGTAGGTTGGACTTAGCTGGATGCCAGGTGCCCACCAAGCCACTCTATCACTCCCTGTCCTCAACTGGACAGGCGGAATATGACAAAAACCTTGTTAGTTGAGGTGTGGCCAGAGACATGATTCACCAATTACTGTCAAGGGCAAAGCAGACTCAGCTTGGTGAAATTAGTGCCAATCAAATCAGAATAGGGTAACAAGAAATAAAACAAAATCTTAAAACACCCTCCTCCCACCCCTCCCTTCTTCCTGGGCTCAACTTCACTCCCAACTTTCTCTACCTCCTCCCCTGCAGCAGTGAAGGAAGGTGGACAATGGGGGTTGTGATCAGCTCATCACATGTCTCTGCCACTCCTTCGTCTCCACACTCTTCCCCTGTTCCACTGTGGGTTCTCACCTGTGAAAGCCAATCCTCCACAAACTTCTCCAGTGTGAGTCCTTCCCACAGGATGCAGATCTTCATGAACTGCTCCAGCATGGGTCCCTTCCACACAGTGCAGTCCTTCAGGAACAGACTGCTCCAGTGTGAGTCCCCCACAGAGTCACAAGTCCTGCCAGAAAACCTGCTCCAGCCTGGGTCCCTCTCTCCAGGAGGCCACAGGTCTTGCCAGGAGCCCGCTCCAGTGCGGGCTTCCCACAGAATCACAGCTTTCTTCAGGACACGTTCACCTGTTCCAGTGTGGGGTCCTCCATGGGCTGCAGGTGGATATCTGCTCCACCATTAACCTCCGTGGGCTGCAGGGGGACAGCCTGCCTCACCATGGTCTTCACCATGGGCTGCAGGGGGATCTCTACAGTGGCAGCTGAAGCACCTCCTGCCCTCCTTCTTCACTGACCTTGGTGTCTGCAGAGTTTTTTCTCTGACATATTCTTACTCCTCTCTCTGGCTGCTGTTGTTTCTGCACAGCAACATTTTCCCCTTCTTAAATATGTTTTCCCTGGGTTGCTACCGCCGTCACTGAATGGCTCAGCCTTGACCAGCAACATGTCTGTCTTGGAGCTGGCTAGCATTGGCTCTATCAGACATGGGAGAAGCTCCTGGCATCTTCACACAGAAGCCACCCCTGCAGTCCCCCTGCTACCAAAACCTTGCCATGCAAACACAATACAGACACCAACAAAATCTGAAAGCAGGGCCAAATGGTGTTCAGTAAAAGGCTTAAAAATATGTGTTTCTTCCCTAGCTTAAATATTAGTTCTTTGAGACTTGTACAGGCTCAAACCAAGGCCAAAATAATGGCTTTCTGGAAAGACTTCAGTATGACTTCAGTATAACTTCAGCTCATTTCTAACTGATATTAAGCCATTGACGCAGATTATAGTATAATTTGACGGTTTATGTTACTGAGGATATGCCTTCCAGAAACCTGAATGAGGCCTACTTAGTTTTAATGGAACAGATGTTATTCAGTACAGCTAGTTAAGGGGAAAGCTGAGACTGAAAGGTTCAATTGCTGGAGTAACATTAACTGTAAGCCATCCCAACTCGGCCAAACATAATTCTGTCCTTTGGGAATTTAGGCATATTGAAAACTTGACCCCTTGTCTGTTTTTAATCATTTTTTTGGATGGAACACAGGATTTTATAATGTCTTCTTATCACCATGTTCTTCTGCAGACATGTTGTAATTTTAATTTTATTTTCTTAAAATATTGGTAAAAAATTTTATGCCATAAAAATATTTTAATATGATAATGAGATATGACCTATAAACAAAATTATCATGTAATTTGAAATAACAGATTGAAATATTATAGATCTTCAGTGTTCCAGTTAATAAGACTTTATCTCATGTTGTTTCTGTTAGGATTCATCTGGAGACTGTAAAATATAAAGAGATCAGTTTTCCTAATACAAACCTTATTTGTATGTCAAGTTTTTTAACAACAAAAACAAAGGAAACTTTCCTCTCTTTATCTGCCTGATAAAATTCATTCCCATTCATGAGATAACAGTTACGCCAGAAGGGTTTGGGGGTAATACTGTTCGTTTAATGAATTTTGAGTATGAAAATAATCATCTGATTAATCACAGCATTACGGATTTTATTTGGCAAACCCCACTTTGACATAAATATGCAGTTATGCACTTTGTGCTCAGTGTGGCTGCTCTTATCACTAGTGGGACCATCTAGTATCTCAGAGCTGTCATAGCACAGAGGTTACTTGAGATAAATCACTTAACAGTGGCTGCAGGCCCTTCCAAAATAACAGATTAGATACAGTATATGCAGGGTAATGCAGAGTGAAACAGACCAACTGAATATTCTGGAATCTAAATCAGTAGCATCTTCCTCCCCAGCTAAAGCTCAGACCTAGCAAAGTGTCATAGAAACTGGTGAAGATCATTCTTCAGTAAGGTCAATGCAGTCTGGAATAAGAATATATTGAGCCAGCATAACAAATACATTGTCGTCATGGTCATTTTTTGCTGCTGTTTTCCTTTTCTGACAGGTTAATTTTTTATTCTCCTTTCACTGTTAACGCCAATATGGCTGAGGATCCTTTCCTGTGC
The DNA here is from genome assembly GCF_949628215.1 of Phalacrocorax aristotelis. Lineage (NCBI taxonomy): Eukaryota > Metazoa > Chordata > Aves > Suliformes > Phalacrocoracidae > Phalacrocorax > Phalacrocorax aristotelis. Next base: position 48,614,695 of record NC_134311.1, read on the forward strand.
ATAGTCTTGTTCTCTGCGAGGCACTAATTGCCAAAGGACAAGCCAAAACTGAGTTATGAATAACTCTTTGATAGCTGGAGTACAGAATGAAGTTAACTTGATGCAGTTTTTTTGCTGGTTTGAGATGAGTGAAAGAAAACTAACTCTATTCAAATGAGATTTACAAACATTAAAGCCAAGCTTCAGCTAATGGTTTAACAAGGAAAAGTAGATCATAATACGTATGACTTTGTTTAGAAATAGATAGTACTGCCTAAAAACAGGGCACCTGCATCTCTCCCTTCTTGTCAACAAAAGAGAAATTGCCAATACACCTTGCTTGCAAGTCCTCTGCCCCTATCATAAGCTATAGGATGTGTTCAGAGAAGAATACAACACATAACTTTTCATTTATTGCAAGGCATAGTTAGAAGAAGATGGGGAATTTTATCATCAAGCTTTTCATTTGACATATACAGTACTGCTATCCTTTTTACTCAACCAGTAGTCTCAAGTTTGCTTAAAATCACTCAGGTCCTCACAAATTCCAGAGTTATGAGGGTTTTTAAAGTCAAATCACCTTGTCTAAATTATATGTATTTAATGACTACAAAAAAAATGTGTCTTCTAAAACTAACCTTCTACACCCAAAATGGTTGTCAGATTAGGATTAAATGTGGCAAAAGTTACAGTTCATAGAGAATTTTCCTTCTAAAAATGGAGAGGAAGCAAAAGGATGTGAAGAAAATGCAAGCTGTAAACCATAGCAGGAGGCAATTAAACTTGGTGGGAAAATATGGTAACTGTTGTAGAGGCAAACTTTATAGTGAAGTAGAAAACGGAGGAGGGAGGTTTACCATAATAATGCTAGTAGGCATAATGATGTTTCTCATGTGTTATAAGAGCATCTGTGAGCATACCGGACAAGAAAGAGCTTGTGCTCTAAGAGCATATTACTTTTCTGATGCCAAAACGCTTGTCCTAAAATACGTCGTCCAGAGATTTGGATAGATATTAAGATATAGATTTGGTTCTATGAAATATAGAGATAAGTTATTAATTGTTAATTAATTCTCTGAAGTAGTGGGAAAATAGCTAATTATTCTGCCTTGGTCACCAGTCAACCCCAAATGCCATCAAACATCTTTTACTTAACTTCAGTAAAGCTTGTCTTTAATTTGCACTGAAGGAACAAATAAAATCAGTTTGAAACATTTTTATATAACCCACTTTCAAAAGTGAGATTGGTGTTTATTGCCATTTATTCTTTACTAATCTTGTCCCAATACAAAGGAAAAGGATGAACTCTAATTGGTAGTGTGTATTCACATTGCTGTGGCTTCATTTTCCCTGGCTTAATAAAAGACAAATCCAGAGGAGTTGGATCCAAAAATTCAAAAAATGTAGGGGTGGTTATATCTGGGTGTTGATACAGGTCCAGGTAATTTGAGAGAACCTCACACTCAGGTGTTGTTAAATCAGGAAATTTCAAATTAACATAAAGGTAGCTCATTGACTTACTAGATCTTAATGTTTATGCAATCAGATGAAGAAAGTTCAGAAAGCTGTTTGGATCAAGTGAGGAGAAGCATTTTGTACTGTAGAGAAATGACAGTGCAGTGGGAAAACGGAAAACAAAGATATGCCTGGTAACTTTTAAAACCAAAGGGGTCTGCTAAAACAAAGCTAGCAAAAATATGCATCTTGGGTAAAAAATTACTGTGTTATCACGATACACAAAAGAGGTATTTTAAAAAAAGTCACCTCAAGCTGAGCTGGGACATATTGCACAATTCCAAGGAGAAACCATCTGTATTAGGGAAACTTTAGCTACTTTAAAAAATTGACTAGTAAACCCCAGTTACTTTTTGTGTGTATTAAGAAACTGAGACAGAAAAAGTGTTTAGTTAAGTTGGCATTGTTTAGATGTGTGTTTTCCTTACACCCAGCAAGAAATAATTTGTTTTATAGTTCTGTACAAAGTCTGTTTGTCAGAAAAGCCCAACCCATGTCCTGGGACAAAAAACGTTGTTGAGATGGCTACTTGATATCTTGGAGAGCCTTAGAAGCTGGACCTTAGTAGAACACATTGCAAAACTTTTGGGCCACAGGATCTTGTGTTAGACAAATATGTGCCTTGGCAGTCTTAGTCCATAGGCTGGATGCAAGAGCAATACTATATTTTCAGATATTCACAGGGTTTGGAAGACTATGAGGCATTGTATGACGGGCTCCAAAGTCAACAGTGTGTGAACATTTAGATATATTCCCTGCTCTAGATGGCAGATGGGTGCATGGGGGCTGTGAATGTGAACTTGAGCACTCTTGCATGTGTTTTTATGGGTGGGAGGAAGCATCAGTCTACTGTTAGTCCTGTAAAGAATGCAGTCTGTAATAATTCAGAGTTACCCATGTAATAATTCAGAGTTACCTTGTGTTTCCTGTGTAGCAGAGAAGTGTACCCTTATTGTTATTTCTGTGAGTAGATGGCTTTTCCCCATTTTTATTTTCCTTACTTTCTCTTCATCCCAAAAGATAAATGCTTTCTCATTCTCACATGCACTCCTGCTCCCAACTCTCATTACAGTCATGGCTGTACCTTACTTCTGGCAAGCTTAACGTGTTACTATCTGTCCTCAGAACCAAAGTGCACTGGAATACTCAATAAACCAAGAGAGTTGTCTGACCCATATTACCCGACAGATGGTATGCATGTCATTTTTAAAGCACCCTGCATGCCTCTGCTAGCCAAGAGACTTCACATATTCTGTCCATTTTGAAATAAGCATCCCTTGTGTAGCTGCATGTGCACCTTTATACATATTTTACCATCTACTCTTGTTTTAACTGAACCTAGACGATGTTCTTCTGACACTTGCAGACTTTAAAATATCTTTGACTGTCAGAATCCCAGAGCTTTCAGCTGTGTAGACGTTGTGATGCTCTAAAACACGCATAGAAGACAATTGTGTGTGTGCAATAAATGGATTATGAATTTCAGAGAATTTTCTCCAAGAAATTCAGCGCTACTGGAATTCCTGACTGTCAATTATTCTACTAAAAAAATGACCCTCCCTGCAGCAGTGTGAGTGAGTTTTATAAAATTTAAACTAAGTTCTAATTAATTTTAAACTGACACACTACTACTGAACTACTGCTCTTGCATGGAGCAAGAACAGACCACAAGCAATTATCATTTCTAGAGTAAACGGCGTGGGCTACAAAAAACAGGCAAGCTGCAGGTAAAGGTCACTCTAAACAGTGAATTTCTGTCCTATTCACCTTTGTTAATGGACATTCTCTGCTTCTCCTTTAAAACGAAACAAACAAAACAAAACAAAAATTGATGTTTTTAATTGTCACTCATCTTCCTCTGCCCAAAGACTTTGTCACTTTTGGATGTTGCACCACATCAAACGATGACAAACTTTAATTTGAGCTGCACCACTCCTGAAATGGTGAGACACAGAGAGTCCTGTGACTCCTCATGCATGCTGTTCACACAGACAGTGGGTAGAGAGGGGCAGGGGGATTTGCACAGTGCCACTCCAGTTCTTTTGGCAGAAATGCTGAACAATGAAGGCATTTCTAAAAGACATATTCAAATTCACCTCTAAAAAAGATGTCTTCAGTCTAAAGCATGAGAGGGGAGTAATTAAAATGTATTAGAAGTCACAGTTGTTAGACAAATGTTCTGTGATTTCCTTCAAAATATTAAACCAAGGAAGCAAGAAGTTTGAAACACATATTCTTACTTCTTACATGTTTTTTTCCTTTATCTCATGTACCACTTCAAGAAACAAAGCTTCAACAGGTTTGCTACAGATGTTTCTTATGTAAATCACTCACTGGTTCAGGTAGCTTAAATCACAAACCACATGAAAATAAAACACCAAGAGATGTAACTAATACAGAAATTCATAATGACTAATTGTGTGGCTGAGGCTTGAAAGTATATTCTCTTTATCATATTAGATGCCTAGCCTGCCCTTGAAACTCATTTGAAACTCAGCCAAGGGAAAAAAAAACAACAAAACAAAACAAAAGACTCTCTTCATTTCCTTTGTCTTATTGTTCTATTTTTCCTTTTTAACTTTCAGTTCTAGGGGTGCCTTAGATATCTGGGGAAATACTTAGCATTATCACTTAGTTATACCGCATGTCATATTGATGAAATCATCGCTACTGGACAGATAATATTCCTCACCATGATTATTTGTGCTTTGCTAGTTAATTTTGAGTTATAATTGTTCCTTGAGATATCTTCTGTCCAAGATGCAAAGATGACAATTGGAGAGGCAGAAAATAGGTGTCATTTTATATATTAACCTCTTCTGCCTAGCCAAGTTCAGAAAATTTTGACGAACTGCATATTCCTACTGGAAGTTGGGGTGTACCTCTAAGCTATTCACATGTGCAAGGACCCCCTTCTCTTCTGCTTTTATCTGTTCTTTTTTTGGTAATGATTTAGTACCAGAATCCATGTAGCACAATACTTTTTGTTTGTCCTTCCCCATGCATAGCAAAAGGGTGGTCTGCTGCCTTTTCAAAGTCTTTTCTCATGTACACTAGTACATGTCTTTTTTCATATACGCTAATTATTCGGTTTGTACCTATAAATGTTAACCATGATAGCAGGAAAAATCCTTTAGGCCTTGAAACACCAGAGCATAGAGTCTTTGTGTAATAACACCAGCAATTTCACCACATTAAAGTATGTTTTAAAATTTTCCTTTCTCCTCATCTTATTCCCCACACCTGAAACATAATTTCAGGTACTTCTGTTGCAAGTTTGGACTTCTCATTTGGGCACTGACCATTCAGATAACCAAATATTACTGTTGAACTTGCCTTCACTGAGAAACTTTCACTAGACAGAATATGAGAAAACTATAAACGTGGTTTTGGAGGAAATGCTAGAATTATTCTTTCAATATTCTGTCACAGTATTTCTGGATGGGCACCATAACAGTCTTGAAGTAAACTGGATGTCTGTAGCCTTGCTCATACTTAATCGCCCTTGAAACATTTCTTAGACAGACTGGTTTGTTGAAGGCCCATACTCTCTGTTTTGACTGGATTTGGTTTAAGTCAGAACAGAATAGAATAGAATAGAATAGAATAGAATAGTATAGAATAGAATAGAATAGAATAGAATAGAATAGAATAGAATAGAATAGAATAGAATAGAATAGAATAGAATAGTTCCAGACATACAATGATCACCGAGTCCAACTGCCTGATGTCTTCAAGGCTTATCTAAGTTTAAGCATGTTATTAAGAATATTGTCCAAACACTGAAAGGCTTGCAGCATCGACCACCTGTCCCAGTGTTTGAGAACCATCTTGGTAAAGAAATTCTTCTTAATGTCCAGTCTGATCCTCCCCTGATGCAGCCCTGAACCATTCCCACATGTCCTATCACAGGATACCAGGGAGAAGAAATCAGCACCTCCCTCACCACTTCCCCTCCTCAGGAAGCTGCAGAGAGCAATGAGATCACCCCTCAGCCTTCTTTTCTCCAAACTACAAAAACCCAAAGTCCTTTGCCAGCTTTGTTGCCCTCCTCTGGACACATTCAAGTACCATAACATTCTTCTTAAATTGTGCTGCCCAAAACTGCACGCAGTATTCAAGGTGAGGCTGCACCAACGCTGAATACAGCAGGATAGTCACCTCCTTTGACCATCTGGTTATACTCTGTTAGATGCACCCCAGGACGTGGTTTGCCCTCTTGCTGGCGCATACTGAGCCTGCTGCCAAAGAGCACCCCAGATCCCTTTCTGCAGGCCTGCTTTCCAGCCACTCCTCTCCCAGTTTAGACTTGTGTCCAGTGCTACTCTGTCCCAGGTGCAGAATCTATCATTTATTCTTTTTAAATTTCATGCCATTGATGATTGCCCAATGCTCCAATAAATCTAGATCCTTCTGCAAGGCATCTTGTCCATTATGAGAGTCAATAGCACCTCCTAGGTAATTATCATGGACAAACTTACTAATGGACCATTCAAGTCCTGCATCTAGATCATTGATAAAAGTGTTGAACAGGACTGGCCCTAGAACTGAACCCTGAGGAACACCACTGGTGACTGGTCGCTGGACAGATGTAGCCTCATTCACTACAGCCTTTGAGCCCTGCTGTTAAGACAGTTCTTCACAGATGGACTACTTGTTCAGAAGGCTACTGTGAGGGACAGTGCCAAAAGTCTTACTAAAATCCATAAAACCTACATCCGCCACCTTCCCTTCACCGACTAGCAGGTGACCTTGTCGTAGAAGGATAGCAAAATAGTTAGACAGGATTTTCCCTTTGCGGACCCATGTTGACAGTGCCTGATGATTGCATTGTCCTTCAAATGCCTTTCAGCAGAGCTCAATATGATCTTTGAAAGATAGTGTAGGTCAGGCAGTTTGTGTCAGCCACTCGCATACAACTGTTCTAGCATTTTTGGCTATATCTTTTTAGTCTAGAAATAGTTAGACACATCCTGTGTGCTAGGAAAGGTTTGAGTAAATTCCAAATTTACCTTAGCAGCCAGATCTCTTGAAGAGGTAAATTCTAAGCTCCAGATACTTAGATGATTTATGCCACTAGTTCTGGGACCAGGCTTTGGGTCAAAAGCTTTAATAAGTATTATGTTGAACCATACCTTTAATTCTTCTTTGTTGTCACTTTTGCTGTTCCTTAAAGGTCCTGAACACACTTTCTGTAGGAAGAAATTCTGAAGTACTATTTATAATGCTTTGTTAAATATTTTTACAAATTAAAATATTCATGCTTAACATGTAGTTAGTTACCAAATGGATTTTAGTCATTGTAATTTCCTAATTTTCACAGACAGGATACAAAAAATCTTATTATTTAATAAGATGATCCATTTATATTAATATAACTTCTCTGCTGAGACCATAATGTTGTGCATAATGCTTAATTCTGAAGATGGTAATGGCTTAAAATTTCAAAGAAGTTCTTTCTTTTCTCAGGCTGTCAAATAAACAGAAATACTGGCTGTCCATCATGACATCCCAATAGGTCTCTTTATAAATTTTTAACATCTTTAGAGAGGAATGAAAATAGAATAGACATTAACTTGAGATTACATGTTGCAGTCACCACAGTGACCATATAATAATAAATAATAATAAATATTAATTACAAATATTAACAAGTTGCTAGACTTATGATTAGGTAATGATCCTAACTGCCTTGAAAAGTAAGACTTTTAAGATGTTAGAAATCCATTGCAGTGGTTATAGTCTTCTGTGATGAGAAATATTTGCTCACTTCAGTACTCTGACTATCTGACTTTCATAAGTCCTTGAGTCTGATAGTAGAGAGTATGTCTTCTGAAAGTGAGTCTGATACTTTGATTCATGAAAATGTGGTAGAAATAAAACAAAAAAAAAAAAGAAAGAAAAATGGGGCACCTGGAGGAATGATACACAGCAGCGTAAATGTAGGGGGACAAGCCAAATATCTTGAAATATACATCATACTCTTAGATAAACAGTCTTCCTGGTTTTTCTTACAGATGAAAAAATACAGTGCAGACACACCTGATTCACATGCTCAGAGTACCAGCAGCATTGTTAATGTAACTCAGGTTGAACAAGGCTGACTTTGCAGAGGTAGCATTGTCCTGTGTGTTGGATTTGAAGTAGCATTCTGTGGATGTTCACACTACATGTTGGGCTTTACCGTGAAAAAAATGAGGAAATTACTCTGTAGAAGTATAAAGTGAAGTTTTGTAAGAAGAGACTCAAGCCAAGAAAGAATAGAACCAGTGTGACACTTCCATGATGAATAAGCCTTGCTCCAGCTGTAAGTCTTGGAGCGAATTTCAACTTCAGCAAACAAATGATGAATGGGCAATGTCATCTAATTGTTTTTGTGTTCCAAAGATCAAAATGGTAAGGCACAGTTCAGGAATGAATTACACAAACATTGCTATCAGGAATACAGTTTTAGAAAAGTGAATATTCACCAAGGGTGTCAGGGAGAAAGTTGATCAGTAAATGTACAGAAGTGACAACCCCTGCCCCATCTCTTCTCCCCCACAAAAAAAAAAACCCACTACATGTCTCCTCCTAGCCCCACCCTCCCAAAATAAAGATTCCAATATGAATAAGTCAAAAATTGAGGACTAAAATAAGAAGGGCTATAGAAGCACTGAAGGCTTTGTATACCTTATTTGTAAAGTCAGATCAATATTTGAATTGCAAAAGTATGAATTACCTAAACATTCACTAAAACGAAAGAATAACAGAAAAACTTTCCTCATTGCACCCAGTCATTGTAACTAATACTTATTTTGCACACCAGAAAACAGAGAGTTTTTAAAACTTTTTATGTTCATTAAACCAGCATGTATTTTAATGATGTGAAAGGGACAAAAATGAAATTTGAAGCCTTAGTCAATCACTCCTGAACCCCAAACTCTTCAAGGATAAAGGAGATAATACATTTATTCCTGAGCTGGAATTATGTTCTATTGTGAGTCTGCTCACAGAAATGTAAGGCTTTCCATGAAGAAAAAGCTTTCTATTCTGGCAACACTGCTGGAGAATGCCCATCTAAAGCATGTCACATTTAGAAGCAGTTGCATTTGCTGACATGTTTGAAGTGTGTCTGTGAGTAAGCATGTTTACAGTATGTCATTTTTTCTTGAACTGCTACAGAATCACCAGAAAGTTGTGGCAAGGAGAGATGCAAAATTGGCCAGAATAAATGAAATGTATCAGGAGCAACAAGGTTATGAAGTAGACATTGTAAGATGTTATTATGCAAGAGGAAGCTTATGGCATGCATTTTGTAAGCTGAGATTCCATGATGAAATTCATGATTCAAATCCAAACACTCGGTAGTAAGTGCTGCAAACCATTTACTTGGGGTAATGGGGTGGATCATGACTATATTCAACCCACTGTCACTGTGTGAAACAGCAGAAACACTGTCCAGGGTTTTGTCGCAAACTAGAAAGCAACGTAGAAGAAGGCATATGTCTGAAAGAACTCCGTCGGATAAAGGATCATTCTTTACTTATTTGGACTGGAAGAACAGCTTTTATTAAAAACAAGCCATCTACTGCTTTTCCCAGGGGAGCTCTGACAAATTCATATTAAAGGGACTGTGCTGTTTTGTAAACATTAGAAAACTGAAATGTAGAGTAATACTTTTTCAATGAAGCCAACACATACTTTTCAAATTTAGGAGTGCAATTGTTTTTTCATTGTTCTGTTTTTATTAACACATCTAGTTGACTTTTTAGATTTATATATTGTAACAATCCAGTATGTATGTACTGGACATCACAATGGAACACAGCAAACAACAGAAAGACCACACTTAGAGTAATAGCCTACTTCAGAAAGCATAAGAACTTGAAACCTATGGAATAAAAATGAATTGACAGAAATTAAATTAGTCTGATATAGGTTAGTGGAATCAGTTAGTGAAATCTGATTGCTGGAATGATCAGAGACCAAAAACTGCCCATAAAAATATTTTAAAATTTGCCACCAGTATGCAAAAAACCACATTCAAATGCTGAGATGTGTAAAAAGGAAAAGAAATAAAGACAAATTGAATGAATATGAGAAATAAATTATGGCTGAAACAGCCTCCATTTTCCGGGAATACTAACGAAAACATTGAAAAGTGGGTATGAGATTTGTGCTTGGGTACTGCATTTGTATTTTCTGCTTCTGTTTGTGCTAATATTGTCTCTTTTCAATATTACCTGTTCCACAGCAAGAACATACCCTGCATGTTGCTGTATAATCTGACACCTAAGTGTGTGGTTGGTACACTGATTAAAAAAAAAAGAAGTATTATCAGCAGTGTAAACAAAATAAACAAGCAAGTAAATATGTTAAAGCTAAGAACACCAAAGAAAAGCTCAAGCAGAGCTACCAAATATGTTCCCAAGGGGAATAGAGATTGTTGTGGTTCAGCCTCAGTTGGCAACTAAACACCACTCAGCCACTCACTCACTCCTCCCACCCCTGTGGGATGGGGGGAGAGAACCGCAAGAACAAAAGGAAAAAAAAAATTTGTGGGTTGAGGTAAGAACAGTTTAATAATTAAAATAATAATGATAATAATAATAATAATGATAATAATGATAACAATAACAAGGAAAAGGAAAAGGAAAAGGAAAAGGAAAAGGAAAAGGAAAAGGAAAAGGAAAAGGAAAAGGAAAAGGAAAAGGAAAAGGAAAAAAACCAAAACCACAAACAATACAGCCACTCACCACCTGCCAACCGACGCTGCTGGTCCCCAAGTTGTGATTGCTGCCTCCCTCCCCTGTCCAGCTCCTCTCAGTTAACATACTGGGCATGACATTACGTGATATGGAATATCCCTTTGGCCAGTCTGAATCCGCTCTCTTGGCTGTGCCCCCTCCCCTCCCGGCTTCTTGTGCACCTGACAGAGCATCGGAAGGTAGAAAAGTCCTTGACTAGTACAAGCACTACCAAGCAACAACTAAAACATTGGTGTCTTATTAACATTATTTTCATACTAAGCCCAAAGCACAGCACTATGCCAGCTACAGTGAAGAAAATTAACTGTATCCCAGCTAAAACCATGACAGTATTAATAAAAATAAAATAATAAAAAAAGCACCGGGCTACTTTTTGTGAAGTGAGCAACATTTGGCAGGGAAAATGTAAGAACAAATAAGAGCAGAATTGACTACCCAGTGTTACTTATTCAATCTGGATTGCAAGGTATCTGTCTGGCTCAATAGGATTACAGTTTTGAAATCCTGCCTATCCAGAAACTTAGCCTACAATAAGACAGATTGTGACAACTCGCATCTAAGTGTGTTACAGCTAAAATAGTAGTTAATCAGAGAAAATGTGTCATTCTAGCTAGACTAGGTTTGAAAACAACAAAAAAAAAAAGGTTAAGAAGGAACTGTAGTGAGAAATTGCTAAAACGATGTAGGTTTGGGGAGGTATTTTTCTGACTGTTAAGTTTATTATGCAAAATATATTAAATATAGACTCTAGACTATAATATAGTACATTGGAAGATACGAAATTGATTCAAGCTGCTCTGTCCATTCCCTGTGGTATCTGCTGTTAAATATCCACTTACAAGTGCTAAATTTCATTTTACATGGGATGCCAGATAATTTATAGTATATATAAAGTAAAACACATATTTAACATAAAAGTAAAGGTGTATTGGCATTTCAGAAATTTTATGAAGATGCAAACTCCTTAGGGTTAAGTTTCATAATCTGACGACCTCTCAATTTGAGCTTTGTTGTGGTTATATATTTTTTAATTTGATACAAATTATGTAAGTACCTGAATACAAAGCAAAGCTCTCATCTTACTGTACTTGTTGGTTTGCAGATGTTGACCTCATTTTCAGATGACTCTGAAAGTACTAGTGTGGTGGGTTAACCTTGGCTAGTTGCCAGGTGCCCATCAGGCCACTCCCTCACACTCTGTCTTTAGTGAGACAGGGGGAGAAAATAAGATTAAAAACCCACAGGTTGAGATAAGAGCAGGGAGATCTCTCACCAGTTGCAGTCATGGGCAAAGCAGACTCAACTTGGGGAAGATTAATCTAATTTATTGTCAATTAATAAAAGAGTAGGATAACAAGGAATAAAAACAAAACTAAAACCACCTTCCCCTCATCCCCACCTTCTTCCCAGGCTCAAATTCATTCCTTCACTCCCAACTCTTCTGCCTCCTTCCCCTATCCTGAGTCTGGGGTGGGGGATAGGGCTTGTAGTCAGTTCACAACACTTCATCTCTGCCACTCCTTCCTCCCCATGCCTTGCCCCTGTTCTACTGTGGGGTCCCTCCCATGGGCAGCAGTCCTTCAAGAACTGCTGCAGCATGGGTCCTTTACCATGGGGTGCAGTCCCTCATAACCAGGCTTCTCCAGCATGGGTGCCCCACAGGCCTCAGTTCCTGCCAGCAATATTTGTTCTTGCATGGGCTTTTCTCCATGAGCCTGATCTTGTGTGGGTTTTCCGTGGGATGCTGCTTCCTTCAAGGCATTTCTACCTGCTGTGACGTGAGGTCCTCCATGGGCTGCTATCCAGGGTGGATATCTGCTCCGGCATGGTCCACTATGGCCTGCAAGAGGACAACATGATTCACCATGGTCTCCTCCACAAGCTGCAGGGGAATCTCTACTCCAGTACTTGGATCACCTCCTCCCCCTCCTTCTTCACAGACCTTGGTGTCTGTGGACCGTTTCTGTCATGTTCTTCTCTCTCAGAGCTGTTCTGCAGTGTTTTTTGCCCTTTCTTAAACACATCATCACAGGGGCACCACCAGTATTGGTGATGGGCTCAGCTTTTGGCAGCAGCAGCTCCGTTTTGGAGCTGGCTAGAACTATGACCCATAGGGGGACAGCTTCTTGTATCTTCTGACAGAAGCCACTCCTGCAGCTCCTCACTGCCTCTCCCGTTACCAAAACATTGCCGTGTAAACCCAGTACAGGTAGGCAACCACCCTGATTTCCAGTTTAATCTTTCATTCAATCAATTTGATCCTAAACTGGGGGCTTAGACTAATATTGTTGAGAGACTGATTTGAATCAAGGAAGACTTTGAGAATTCATTCCTTCCCAAGTTACACAAGGAGCTGTACACAGAAGTAGACCAGCATCTTATGAAAAACATAAATTTATTAACAGGCTGAAATGTATTTTTTGTCTCTTTTGGATGTAGCAGATTTCCAAGCAACACCACTGATATGGGAGAAGCTGAGGTACACAGGCTCAGGAGATATTGCTGCGCAGGGTGTTATCGAACACAACAGGTCTTTCACTGTTCAGTTCCATCTCTTGTGCTATGTGAGCAATAGTGACACTGGGTAGTAGCAAATATAGTGGAAATATTCCGAGTTCTTAAACTCACCATTGCTTCAGTAGCAAATGAGCAATCCTGTAAGAACTAACAGTGTAAATGCTAGATCTTGTTCTACAGAACTAAGGAAGCATGATTGTTGACTTCACTAATTATATGGATCTCAGACAGGCAGTAATGATTTAGAAAAGCATAATTTCATAACAGTATTTAAGTATTGATAGAAATATAAGCTAAATTAATGAAAGTTATAATGAAATTCTAAACTCAAGAAATTCTAGACCATGAAAAGTAGACAGATATGTAGTTTGAAAAATAGAAAAGGAAAGGAGTAATATTTATAGTAGTATAACAATATTTATAGGTTGTCACAAGGAGATCTAATGAATTTCATCATATCAAGCTGTTTCCAGAGAGCAAATATGCTGAAATATTATTTGAAAAGAACATGAACTTTTATACTTGCACTGATGCTGCTAAAGATTTAGTTGTGTCCAATTTGGATTATTATAGTTCAAGTACTACAACTTATCCAAAATAAATTAAGAAGTTTATCAAACTTCTTGAAAATGAGAATTATCACAAAATACCAAGATTAGGGGCTGCTTCAGCTGTTATGCCAATTACCCTTTCAGACCTATTTCATATGATTATCAAGTCTGGAAATTCCTGATGTTAGGAATGTACCACTTGGTAACGAGTGACACATTCACTGGAACAGAGAAAAAAGACAGGAGACATAGACAATATAACCAACCAGTAATGAGGATTATGATTCATTCCCTGCTCTGCAAATCTCGTCTATCTAAGGGAATTCCTTCTTAGCTGGCTTTGGAGGTTTTGTGGCCTAACAGAGATATCAAGCTGTTTCTAAGCCAAGAGTTCAGGAGCACACTGGAAGTCTGGGACAGCCAACTTTGGAGCCTCTGATATTACAGAGTTGAAGGGATGTCATCTTGGTCTAGTTAATTTTTTGTTTGTGTTTGTTTGTTTGTTTTGGTGATGGAGGTGGTGGTAGTCTTATACATTTTAGAATATATATGCATCTTAAAAATGGCAGCAAAGAGAAAGGAAGCTTCTATAAAACGTCTGGGTGACAGTTTCTTTGAAAAGCTGTTTCATAAATAGACCTGGAGTGAGGCACTCCAGAAAGCAAGAGGGACATGATTTGAGACATGGTGTTTACAACTTTCCACTGTGACTGCAGGAACACCTTCTCAGACACCAATAAGAAAGAAAGTACTTGAGGAAAGGAAAGAGTGGAAGCCCTTGTATGCGTATGTCTTTTTTTTCTGACTCAGATGGTAATAACAGTTATCAGTGGAGTGCCCACATATGGTTATTGCTAATTCCTCAGAAACCATTCACAGTTTGTTGTCAAACAATCCTATGTTTTCTAGTAGATGTGACAGTTTGTCTGGGGGAGTTCTGGAGAGTCCACTTAAGAAGAAAAAGGGTGTCATATCTGAGTAAATGGGGACTCATCTAACTCAGAAGTTGATTTCCTTCGGCAACATTTCCAAAACTATGCAGTATTTCTAATGGATTTCAGACCCACCAGTAATATTTACATAGCGGTTCATAGGAACTAAATCACTTGCCCCTAATCTATAAGAAGAGATTCCTTTGAGGTGAAGGATTTTTTTCAGTTTTGGAATATTTCTTAATGCTAGTGTGGAAAAGAACCTGTATGAATAATGGTAATAGCTTTGGCTGCATTTTTCTAAGCCTTTTTCCCTGTAGACAGTATAATTTACTGTTGAGCAATGCTTTTAACTAGACTAGCGAAACAGAAATACACTGAGTTTGGAATAGCAACATTTTGCTAATCCATCATAGTGAAGCAGAAAATGCAATCAGTAGCCTGAATTCTTACTAACCCAGAAAGAACTGTGCGTGCATGTGTGTTGATATGGAGCTGAGAATCCAGAATATCTTTCTCCATTTCTGAAGTTTATGTCTGCGAACTAAAAAGAGTACAAATTCTCTCTAGGTGAAAGGGTAAAGGTCTTCTCTTCACCTCACATTCTGATTTATTATTTGGAAATGTTGCTGAGAATGTAGTCATACTATATGTTTCTAACTCACCTTATTAAATTAAGCCATCCCAAGACAATAAGAAAAATAAGTTGTTTGGTTCTTTGTTTATTTATCCTAGTTAAGAAGTGTGATGTTCAAAAAGGTAATGTTATTAGCAACAATCTGATCAAATCTGGTCAGTAGATAGAAAGTTTTTCAGCAATATGGGGCAATATATGTATTTGCAGATATATAAGTAATATATATTTGCTTACATATATATAGAAAAGTAAACATAAGTTTTTATTTTGTTTTTAGAAAAAAAAAAAATAGTCTGTGAGTAATTAAATCAGTCTCCATGTAGCATAAAAATATAACTCTTTCCCAGCTACCCCATTTCTTTTCCAGTTTTGAGTGTGTGTTGATTCATTGCTGCATTATTCCCTAGGGAATTTTATTCTATAGATGGGATTCCAGTTATTGTCATGATCACTTGTAAAACTGTTTATCAGTACAATGATAGGATTTCGTGTTGTAGGATCATGGGTTAAGTAAGATTGTCCAGTTATAATTTGATTGCAATTGCAAACATGAAGCATTATATTTTCAGGCACTGCTTTTTTAAAAATTTACAAGTTTTTTCTTATGACCATTTTTTCACAGACAGTTGCTATGTTAAATATTTTTGTATTTCTATATTGTATTCTTACCTAAACCCCCAAAATTAATATAATAAATTACTTTTCTTCTCATACTTATAATTCTAAAATGCCATACCATTTTAAGCATTAATAGGTGTAGTATGGGAAGGTATAGGTCTCTAAGATGGATTTTAATTTGTTAACCTGATACCATCTTTCGTTGTCATAGTGACTACCCATCTGCTCATAATATTTTAAAAGTAGGCATTCAGTATTCCCCTTTCGAGAAACAGGATTACTAATTCAAAAATACCAAGATAAAATATTTTCCTATTTTGCTTTATACTGAAAAGCTATAGTGCAATTTTAAGTAGAAAACCATGGGTTTTTAAAAATTAAAATCATACAGAAAAAAGCTTTTGACACAACCTTCCTTAATGATTGCAATTTTAAATACTGTTTTTATAGCACGAGGTAACACAAAGCAAAAAAATGACTTTAAAGATCCCTTGTAAGTTCAGACTTTCTGCTTAGTTATAACAGCAACTGCGTTACAGAAATGGATCTCTCCTATTGGGCTTTGTTCAGTAAGTCCCTAGAAATGTATTGTAATTCATGTGAATCTTATTTTTAGCACCTAGTTAGCTCTTGCAGCTTTTGCAGGTCAACCTATTTTATTATTTCCATTCCTGCAACCTTCTTGTGTGGGTGATTCAGCTAGTGGTATACTTCCCTCCCAAATCAGTAAACAAGCCAAGTTGTAGTCACTGTGCAGCCAGAGAGGCCATCTTTCAGATGAGACATATGAACAAGGTTATGATCTCTCAGTAATTTGTAATATTTCACAGAACAAGTCGCAAACCTGGGAACTTAGTTCCTTCTGCTTGAGGCTTAGGTTGCTAGGACTCCAATCAATACTGAATTTCACTTAAAGTTTTGTCACCATTGTAGAGGTATGTGGCCTGTTCCCATGTTATGAGTGACACACATCTGAACATCTCTTCTGCCCTCTAAAATTATTAATCAAATTTCTCTGTTTATCTTCACCATGGCTTTAATGTAGCTTGTCTTTTGACTTTACTCTGAACCTGTTCTTTCCCTTTCTTCAGAGTACAATAAAATATTAAACCCATAAACCAAGTGTGTTATCTCCGAAATCTCAGCCAAAATTCAGTACTTGTTATAATTGGGCTATTCAATACCTTGTACTCCTACAATACCTCCAACTGTTTAGATATCAAAGGGCCTCAAGAACCTTAAGTAAAGACATTAAATTAAAGTTAAAACCTACTAGTAATGTCTTCAAGTTAACATTTTTCTGTAATATGCTACACATTTCTTTGGGATTGTACTTTAGTATTACAACATGATTGTAAGGTAAGGAAGTAAATAATCTCCATTATGTTGACATAAGTGAAACCTTCCACTCAGTTACACAGAGAGCTCAAACTCTGAATAATTTAAGCTAGTTTCAGACATAGCTCTCCCCTTAAAGTTTTAAACTTCAGATATTTCCCCTGCAATTCCATCTGCGAATTAATTGCATGCCAAAGCTATTAGGTGGGATTGATTTACAACACTTCTCATATTGTTCAAAAGAAGCCATATTTTACCTCAGAAGCAGCACCACACTAATGATGAGTGAAGTGACTTTTTCATTATATATTCCTTAGAGACTAAAAAGCTAAAAAATGTGTTAACAGTTTCCCTAATCGTCTTACTGTAAAGGATATTTCATATCATTCTTGTATCCATTTTCCCCCTCTTTGTTTTCTTTTCCATGTTTCCATGACATTTTAAAAGTATGTCAATGAAATAACTATTTCAATAGTGTTCCTCACAGTGCCATGTATTAAAAACAACTCTGTAATGTTCAAAGGCCTCCCTTACTTTTACAGAAAAAAGCCACAGTATTACTCTTGAAGCTTAGATTCTTCCTAATGTCCTTCTCAGTACCAGAGCTTTCACTAGTACTGTTCTTTACTCCATTTGTATAATCTATATTTCAAGTTTTCAGATCTATCTTTTTTAAAATGTATTTATTAGCATGACATTGGCCAACTAAAAAGATCAATAAATTATTGGGCACAATTGCTGATTCCAGATCAGAGGTATGAATGACCTCTTTCTAGTGAGTTGATAAATAATGCTAATAATTCTTCATCTGATTTTTTTTCAATACCCAATCTTTTACTTTCATTGTAAATTGTGGTTTAATATATTTTATAGAATTTGTATGACAAGGAGTCCTTGTGAAACTGTATGTAGTTTTTCTTACAGTAGAGTGGAGTAGGTAATTATATCCTCATTTGTTGAAAAATACCATGTAATAATTTTTAATATTATTCTTTAAAACACTTATCAAGTATTTAACTAATGTTTAAAACAACTCCCTACATTACATATCCACATTAGATTGTATTACAATAGAGGGTTTTTTTCCATACTTGTAAGAATCCAAAATCTTTTTTATGAATGAACAGAAATATTTAGAGATGAATGGTAGAATCACAGAATCCCAGGTTGGAAGGCACCTCTAGAAATCATCTAGTCCAACCTTTCTAAGAAGAGCACAGTCTAGACAAGATGGCCCTGCACCCTGTCCAGCCAAATCTTAAAAGGCTCCAATGTGGCCAAGTCAACCACTTCCCTGGGGAGATTATTCCAATAGGTGAATGTCCTCACCGTGAAAAAATTTCCTCTCGTGTCCAATCGGAATCTCCCCAAGAACAACATGTGTCCATTACCCCTCGTCCTCTCCATGTGACTCCTTGTAAAAAGGGAGTCTCCATCTTCTTTGTAGCTACCCCTTAAGTACTGGTACGTGGTGATGAGATCCCCTCTGAGCCTCCTTTTCTCAAAGCTGAACAAACCTCATTGTCCCAGCCTTTCCTCATATGGCAGGCTTCCCAGTCCTTTAATCATCTTGGTGGCCCTTCTCTGGACCCCTTCCAGCCTGTCCACATCCTTTTTGTATAGCGGGGACCAGAACTGTGCACAGTACTCCAGGTGTGGCCTGACAAGTGCTCAGTGGAGCGGCATAATGACTTCTTCATCTCTGCTGGCGATGCCCTTTTTGATGCAATCCAGCATCCTGTTGGCCTTCTTGGCCGCAGCAGCACACTGTTTGCTCATGTTGAGCTTCCTGTCCACCAGGACCCCCGGGTCCCTTTCCACAGAGCTGCTCTCCAGCCAGGTGCATCCCAGTCTGTGCTGCACTCCCGCATTATGTTTTCCCAGGTGCATGACCTGACACTGGTTCTTGTAGAACTTCCAGCCTATCCAGATCTCCCTGCAGAACAGCTCTCCCTTCTGGAGTGTCTACTTCCCCACTCAATTTGGTGTTATCCGCAAACTTCATCAGGCTACACTTGATCCCGTTATACATAACATTTATGAAGATGAACCTTTTTTTTCTACCTTTATTTTTTGTCCATTTTTCATAGTTATTTAAGCACATAGATAACTCACTACTTAAAATTAGAACAGGTTTGAGATAATAATTGAGGAGATTTGTTTTTAACAGGTTAATAAGTATTATTAACATTTTGCATTTAGGTATATGTCTTTTGGAATTATCTTCCCTTACTCTAGCTAGGTGAGTACGATCTTCGCCATTGTTCTAATGTTAGTCCCAAAGGATGCATCATCTGTCACTAAATCTTCAGTATAAAACTGTTCATTTTGTTTCCTTTCACTCATGTGGAAGCAGAGCTCAAAACAGTCCCTCTGGCATGTTCATAGAAACTGTGATATCACTGATTAAAATGCAGAGAAACTGGCATTCTCCTTTTATCTGCAGTCCATCATATCTTTATTGTTTGAATCTCATTAACACTGTGTTTCTACTTTTTCTTTAGCACTGGTATTTTTGTTTTGGGGTTTTTTTTTGTTGTTTTTTCCCCCACTTACAGGAAACTAATTAAATAGGCCCAACCAAAAATATTGAGATAGGTTTCTCAGGGAACTGTCTGTGATAACATTTTAAATATATCTTCCTAGAATTTATGTAGTGTTCCATCATAATTCAAAGGTAAAGTACAAAATCCAGCATCATTTAAAACTGCAAGTCTTTTATGCAAGAGCCATCATTTCTTGCATGTATTTTACATGTACCTTATCCCCTTTTAAACTTTTCTTCCCTGTGCTCTTCATATTTTACTGTTAAGATTAGAAATTTTTTAAAACGTTATTTCCAAATCCTTGTATTGGTCTTGTAAATTTACTATCTTTTTAAAAGGGTATTCCACAGGACACTCCTTATAAATGTGTAAATGATCAGCTTTCCTTGCTCTGAGTGCCACATTTTTGCATATAGTGGCTCCACAAAATCTTCACAGCATAATCCTTTTCTTACATTAGAAGATATAAAATCGATTGTCTTTTTCCAAATTATAATCAAATATTTTAGTACTATGTTGTTTTCCAATGATCATCTAAAGATTGAACTAGATACACATAAATTCTACGAATATGTATATGTATATGTATATGTATATGTATATGTATATGTATATGTATATGTATATGTATATGTATATGTATATGTATATGTATATGTATATGTATATGTATATGTATATGTATATGTATATGTATATGTATATGTATATGTGCTGGGATAACTGGGTTTGTTCAGCCTTCAGAAAAGGGGGCTCAGAGGGGATTTCATCACCATGTACCAGTACTTAAGGGGTAGCTACAAAGAAGATGGAGACTCCCTTTTTACAAGGAGTCACATGGAGAGGACAAGGGGGAATGGACACATGTTGTTCTTGGGGAGATTCCGATTGGACACGAGAGGAAATTTTTTCACAGTGAGGACATTCACCTATTGGAATAATCTCCCGAGGGAAGTGGTTGACTCGGCCACATTGGAGCCTTTTAAGATTTGGCTGGACAGGGTGCAGGGCCATCTTGTCTAGACTGTGCTCTTCCTAGAAAGGTTGGACTAGATGATCTCTGAAGTGCCTTCCAACCTGGGATTCTGTGATTCTGATTCTGTGATTCTGTGTATATGTATATGCATATGTGCATGTGTAACCATATGTACAGCAAACACCACTTTCACAGTACTATATCCTATTTTTTTTTAATGAATGTTGCTCTTCCTTGGCAGAAAAGGTAAGTCTGAATTCTGGGATCAAAATTGACAGAGCTGTAACTACCCTTCCTTGGCTTTTCTCTTACGAAATCAAGACAAATAATTTTCACAATACAACTTAAGGAAAACAAGAAGTTTTGCACAACTGTCTGTAAGACCTTGAATTCATCACTGAAAATGGGAAAAGGACAACCTATGTTGAATACTTTTGTAGCTATTGGAGTAACATACTTTCTTTACCTGTTTATCACATCATTACTCTTGAAAAGTTTGGCATCCAAATACTGCTATGGATGTGAAAAAGCACACATTTTTTCGAAATCAACACATTTATTCACTTAACTCACAGACTTAACAAAGAAGTGCCTATTGATCAGCAAGCTGGACCTCACAGAGTTCTCTATAGCTTTTATACAACTTGGCTTACAATAGTCCCTGGAGACTTGTTATCATTAGATAACAAGAGTTAAGGATCATTAGAGTAATGCACGATTTGGCTATCCAAGATTTGTGAAGCCATTTTGTTTCTTATAGTTTTCCTTGAAGACAAAAACCAGCATAAACTGTACTGCGTTATTTTGGATAATTCATTTCCATGTATGTACATGTGTAGGGTTCATATCTATTTAAGACAAAAGAGTCCTTACTGTGTAAAAATTCACGAGCTATAAGGCAAATATTGTATCTTGCACTGTTTGGCCAGCAAATAAGGGAGAGTGTTTCAAGGTCTGCAGACATTGTACTGAATACTTATTCTGAAACATCCCTTCCTGTGCAGCTGGACAACTATATTGGAAGATGCTGTGAAGTGTCAGCTGATACTTGGTGTGAGTAAATAGCAAAGTAGTGTAAGCAGGAAATAAAAGATTTAAATGTCTTTTAACCAAGACTGACTAAAGATTTTTGGGGGGTTTTATCTTTGGTTTTTCTGTTTTTTTAAGTGTGACTTTTACTAGATATTTTGAAGGCCACCATTCTTAATCATTGGTTTTTTACTTCCATTACAAATTATGCGTGGTTTTCATACTATTCCTTCTGAATATATTTCTTAAATTGAATTCAAATCTTAATTTCAAATTGAAACAGAAAATAACCCCAAGTATTTAACCCTTAATTTTTGTAAGCCCTATACTTTTACAGGTGTTACAAATGTTTTCTAGTTTTGTTCATTAGTTTAGTTCCATTCCTATTTAAAAGTGCTTATGTACATTAAGGGATAAATTACCTGCAGAAGTCCACTAAATTCTCTGGAGTTATATTAGCAAGGAATTTAACTTGAAATATTCACTTTCAGTACTTCTCAAATCCAGTAAAGTCTCTCAATTTTCATTTCATTACAAGTATATCTGTCTCTTGGGCTTTAGCTGTAACTGCTTTCTTTTTTTCTACACAGATATTTTTTTTCTTTGGATGTTCACAAGCTGATGACTAAGATCTATGAGTAATACATGAAAAAGCATAAACTTGACTTCATTTTTCATGAATATGTATTGGAAAACATTTAGCTTTGGAATTGTTATTTCTTTTGTGTTCTTGTGGTATAATGTCCTCTCCTAATATTCAGAAATAATAGTCAATAATTAGATGGGAGAAAAAAAAAGAAAATTCCAATTTTATACGGAGAAAAAAAAAATAGCGGACATTTTCTAAACTGGACATGGTTTGAATAGAACAAAAATAATTTATGTTGATGATAAATGAAACAATTGCATATCCCACGGTGAATGAAGGAAGCAACAGAAAAAAAATTATAACGGAAGTCTAAAGCATGAAGCAGTAAAACTTTTAGGTAGGAAAGCTATCTGATCTTTCCTGTTTCCTGCTGGAACTAGGAGGACTGTTTCTCAAAAAAGAAGGGGTGGGTAAGTCATTTGGATTTGGAGGGAGAGGGAGGGGAAGGGAATGGCTGCAATGTCTTATTATCTCAGTAAATCAATGCATGGGATCATCTTCTTTTGCTTCTGGTACTCCTGAGCTGAAGAGAAATACAGGTCATTGTTTCCTTTAATCCTGTCATGTAGTATTCAGACAAAGGTTTTATAACAACAAAAGGTAAGCATACTGGATTTATATTGCAGAGCTAACACTTTAACTCACTCCCTAGTATCTTCATTATAATAAACAAAATGGAGGAATGACCAAGTTATAATATACCTTATAACAATAGTGCACAGAGGCTAGCTATGAGGCATTCTTTCCATGCGTGTGCAGTAATAAACAGTATGTATCACTTGCAGCTTAAAAGAAACATGGACTAAAAACTCTTCTATCAATAATGCTTTAATATGAAAAACTGGCAAGAATCATTTTAGTTCCTTCTTAACATGACACTAGACTACTTTTTGCTTAACAGTGTACAAGGTCTTACTTAGAAGTACCGTAGTCTATGAGAAATGAAAAAGGCAGGCAAGATATAAGTAGAAAATTAAAAAAGGGGGAAAACCAACAAAAAACCAGTCCAGTGATGTCCGTGGAGACTCCTAATATCTCAGCTTGGCAAGTTATTCAACATTCTGACATAGAATAAATAGAGATACTTACATAAATATAATGCCCTTATGAAGAGCCAGCATGGCTTCTGTACAATGAACTTCCACTTTAAACTCTACTGGCCTTTTCTGAAAAGGTTAATAACACATACCTAAGGGTAATTCAGTTGGTACACCTGAATTTCTGAAAATTTAATGACAACCTACCTCATCAAAGTTACTGGGGAAAGTAAGTAGCCATGGTAGGGAGGAGGTAAATGTTTGTAATATATTAATAAGTATTTAAAAGAGAGGAAACTGAAGGTAAGGATAAGGGAAAAGATAACCAGTGGAGTTCTGCAGTGATATGCGTTGGGAGTTATTCTGTTCAACCCATTTATACTAGCCTAGAAAAGAAAGTGAGCAGTGAGATGAGAAAGTTTTCTGATGACGCTAACTTCTTCAAGATAAAATGAAGGACAGACTGACTGTGCAGAATTACAGAAGAAACTTTTCAAATTAAAAGGTAGAATAATAAAATTGCAGATGAAATTCAGTATGATGGAGTGATGGACTTGCCAAAGAATCCTAACGTTTCATTTAGGAAGTGATGATCTCTGTGT
The DNA here is from genome assembly GCF_949628215.1 of Phalacrocorax aristotelis. Classification (NCBI taxonomy): domain Eukaryota; kingdom Metazoa; phylum Chordata; class Aves; order Suliformes; family Phalacrocoracidae; genus Phalacrocorax; species Phalacrocorax aristotelis. Next base: position 48,638,371 of record NC_134311.1, read on the forward strand.
TACCTTTGTCACTCAAAAAAAAAAGACTTGGCAGTGTAATTAATTCTTCCTTGAATAAGTACACTTCAGAGAGGAGGAATGATTGAAAAAAACCCAGAAAATTAAGTAGTAGGATCATTAGGAAAAGATTGGAAACAAAACAGAAGACATCACTGTAGCAGTTTTTAAATTTTTGTTTTGTTGGCCTTTTGAATACTGAGTGCAGTTCTTGTCTCCCTTTCCAACTGTTATTTTATAGAACAGAATAAGTTTCAGAGGGAAAAAATCAAAGATGTTCAGAATTATGGAATGGCTTCTATATGAAGAACAATCAAGTAATCTAGGCTACTACAGCCTGGGAGAAAGACAGCTACAGACAGTTATGATAAAGGGCTACAAAACAGTAAACGGAGCAAACAGAAAAAAATATGTGTTGCTCTCTCCTTTTACAACAAGAACCAGAGACTATCAGATTGAAGTAGGATGAACAGATTCAACACAAAAAAGAGGACTTGTTTTCTTGCACCTCTGTGGCAGAGACTGGATGAGGTGCATGCTGATTGCTGGCATGGATTCAAATAAAGACTGAACTGCTCAGGAAAACAGAAATGCTCTGAAGCCTTCTAAATACACAGAAACCACATCTGGCCTAGAAGGTCCAACACATGAACTTTTGCTAGAGACATGGAGGATATCTATGGAAAACATTGTATTTGATTGCCATAGGCTTACCTTTTCCCATACACCACTTATGGCCATTGTGCAAGAACACAGATTTGAACTGGATAGAAACTTATCTCATCCCTGTGCAACCATTTTTGTATTCCTTATTTTTTTTTAAGCCCTGTATTAGACTCATCTGTGTCACAATATCTGCAAAATCCTGCAAATTCATATTGGTAAGTCACACATCAAGTTGTGTTGTGTATTCATTAAACTTTGTTTCTTTGGCCTGGCCCTTTATTTTATCTTATTTCTCACCTTTAAAAATGAAAATATAGGAATAAATATACAAGCATAAATGAGATAACAGCAATCTGTCTCTTCCTTTTGTGCTTGTAAAGCATCTACCAGCAAGGGTCACAGGCTGTAGGCTGAAGCCTTGCATATTGTTGCAGTAGACCAATATTTAAGAACTTCATAACTTTGAGCATGTAAGTATTAGTTTCTTAGAAAGTTTTAAAGAAAACATTTTACCACATGGAGCAATGTATTTGGAGATTTTAACATTTAACTGTCCTCTTGCAGTGTATGACAAAACAGTTCTTTTTTCTCTGTTGTTTTGTAAACAAATTCTTTATTTTTAATTCTTCCCAGTCATATGATATTTCCATATCTAGACACAGATTTTAGAAGCACAATATTTTTCCTTATTTTTTTGAATGTTACAGTTAATATTTTCCAGTGAAAAGCTGCTTTTCTTTCTGATAAATGAGATTTTTTTCTTTTCATGCTTCTGCATGCTAGATTAAAATAAAATGAAACAAAAAGATAAACAACCTACACACACCCCCCAGACTCCCTTCATTAAGTCTACAAAATATGACCTTTCAGTATCCTTCTAAGGTACCGGAATGCAAAATGAGGTGCCAGATATAGTAGATTCATGACTGGAAATTTATTCTCCCCCAGTATTTGAGTTACTCTAAAGAATAGAAATAACACCGTGGTAAATCCTATACAAACAGAAGGCATAAAATAATGTCCATTAAGGAATTGTTAGCATTCTAATAGCTAAATGTCGCTTCTCTATGTGCTGCATATCTCAGTGGTCTCATCACACTGGGCCCACACTGAATCCACTATATCTCAGTTAAGGATGATTCTGTTCATACTTTCTTATACAAAGGAGGGAAGGTACCCTTCCATCAGAAATTCAACACACTGTTTTTAACCTGCAGGAGATAGAAAGGACTGATAACATAGCCCAATGAATACCCTGATCATCCCTTAAAAATTTCTATTACGACCACAGTCTTTTTCATAATGTAATATTATACACCCTTCATATAACTTCTGGTAGATTAAATATGAGGAAAATAATTCCAAAGTTGAATCTTTATAAAAACTTAAAATAATGCAAATTTACACATCTAAACATAGTATTAAAATGCTCACGTCATTAAAAGCCTGGATTTTTTTACCATTTTACTATAGTCTTCAGAATTTAACCAACCAGCCTTTCAGTATTGAAAGACATTTCTGCTAATGGTTTCTCCTCTGGAATATGTAACATTTTCTGTCTCCTTTGGTCAATGTCCCTTATTGTTAATTTTTCTTTAATCCAAATAAATCTCTTCTCAGTCTAAAACCCTTTGTTCCTATTTATATCCCTGCTTTTCAATGTTCAGAACATAGGTGTTAAATCTAATTATTTCTTTAGTTTGCTTTGAAGCTTCTTCTACTGGGAATATGTGACATATGTCAGGGTCCTTCTCAATCTCTGGCTAATTCACTACACACTGTGTCAATTTTTATAATATTAGCACAAATTAATAAATTATACACAGACAGAATCTTGAAATTGCCATAGGAAGACAGGAAAGGAGAAAGCAAAAAGCATCTTCAATTTATCATCTGGATCATTAATGAAAATATTTGTAAGAAAAATCCACTATAATTTATGTTTCTAAGTATGTTTTTAAAAGGGATCTCATCTACCTAGTTCACTTCTGAAATGGGGCATTAATTCTGCCTCCAGCAGTCTGCAGGAAAGGGATGAATGAACCCTAATCTCACAAAATCTAATCTCAAAGTAAATGAAACTGTGTAACTCTGTATGAGAAAAAGGAAGTGGGTATATAGCAATGGCTTTTAAATGCACTTTCCTGACAAGAACCAGTGTGTTCCTGAAATAATTACTTCAGCCTTCCTACACAGACTGAGACTTGCTATCCTGAAGAAAGGAAAGGTAGGAAAAAAAAAAGACAGCCCAAAGTTCACTAAGGTCATGCAGGATTTCATTTGTTTCTTTGAGCATATTGAGAGAAAAATCCTTGGGAAATCATAAGTCACATCCTCCTTCCTGTTTTCTTGCCAGTATCTTGTTCTGGTCTGTAAATCAGAACAGAAGGTAACACTATACTCTCCACAGTACTAAACCTCATTGTTACAATAATGGGTCACTTGGAGAGCTATTTCTTCGTCACCATTCATTGCATTAGCCCATATTTGTTGAAGGATATTTTCCTACCTTTTTGGCACATAACACTACCTGTCTGTAGCTGTGTCTCCCAGGGTATGTTTGAAGATCTCTGTGAATCTTAATTCTATCATTTCCTTAGGCAATGTCCTTTTTCTCTCATAATTTTCTTCAGGAATTTTTTTCCTGGTCTTTTCTCCAACAAGCATGTGGTGCTTTAATATGTAGTTTTGATCAATGTCTATGATGACTGTAACTATATCTCTTCGTTTTCCTTAGATTTTTGTTACAGAAAGCAAATACAATATTTAAGAAGCTTAACTGAGTGAAAAATGAATCACTATGAGATTTTTATTATTTTAAGCAGCCTTCCTGCAGCCGAAGAGTATTCACAACTGCTGTAACAGTTAAAAATTATAAAATATAAAAGGGATCCATTTTACATACAACAAACTCCAAATTTGTTATTTTTCTTTATTATTCCTAGTCACCACACATTGTCTATTAATACAGATGTCAGACTTGACATTCATAGCACTATTATGAAGCTTACATCCCCTGTTAATTTTTGTTAGTGTCAGCAATACCTAGTTAAACATCCATAAATATCAGAAAAATAATTTTTTCTACACTAAATCAACTTTTTTCTGCTTTGTAAGTGAATATTAGCTCTTTTGCCACGCATAATGTATGACTTCATTTAATATAGCCTTTTGCAAACACTTTGTCATAGGCAAGTTTGTTAAATTTTAGTATATGTAGAAAATTTTGGGTTGTTTCTTGCGATCCAGTTATGGACTATTACAAATTACTATATCCTCACAAATTCTTTCTTCATAAGGAAACCTCTGTAAACACAAATTTTACCTTTTGGCCAGGGCTGGATTTTGTTTCTTTCTTTTTTTTTTTTTTTTCTTCAAACAAGAGAGATGTACTTCAGAGAATTGCATAGAAATTGTGTCTAGTTTAATATTTCATCTGTATATATGCTCCACAGATTGTGGAGCAGATATCTGATGGGGAAAGTGAAAAGAGGAGGGTGTGACCACAGCCATGAGTTAGGTATTGAATGTTAGGAAAAGATGAGAGTTGTAGTCTCACAGGTTTGCACACATAAATGGGGCTGATAAGAAACTGTCAAAATGCTTCTCTCCCTTGCCAATGGGGACTTTGGATATAATTATGTTTACTGCCCATGATTATCTTAAACCTTTATTCTAATAACTTGTTGCCTTACCCACCTAGAAGAACAATCCTGTGTTACCCTGTATACGAAGTGTACCATCTTTGACAGGCAGAGATTTGAGACATTATTAAGTATTCCTTCAGCGCTCTCTTTTAGGAGGAAACTCTAGCTTGCAAGAGTCTAGGAGGAGCAGACTTCCCCTGAAGAGAGGACTTGTCTTTCAGAGCTGGTCCCTCTCTTCCTGAAACACTTTCTGTTGTGTTGCTTCCCCTGAGGATGCTCTTGAATCATCTTTGTATTAATATCAACCTAAGCAAATGTGAGAAAAGCATGGAAGATGTTTTTTCCACCACATACCCATATACTGCTGCAACTTTGAAAAGAGGTGTTAGGGAAAGTAGGACAAGAATTATAATGTATACATTCACACATCTCTACCTGTTAGAAGAGGACTATAAATGCAGGAATATTTCATTCAGGGAAATTGGAAATTCCCTCCGAATTATAGAAAAGAGCACTATCTGGAAAGCAGTGTTTGTATAACCATGCTATTGATATGTTTATTGTTTTAAATTACTAAAGAATCCACGTACTAATGCTATACCACATCTATTGTCACCATTCATTTTTACATTACGTCTCTTTTGGAGATCTCAAATGCATCAAGATTTCAAATAAGTTTATGCTAATGAAGAGTTTCAAAAGGTGTCATCATTATGCATGTGTAATTGGCTATCTCACGTTTTACAAAACAAGCCTAACTGAAGCAGATCCAAATCAAAGAGGATTTGTTAGGTTCTTGTAAGAACATGATAAATAGGTAGCTTATCCTGACCCTAAGGCTTGGTGGGAGTTACAATGCAGAATAGAAATCAGGATAATCCCATAATAGTGACACAGCAATAACAATAAACTGCAGATGTGAACTGACGTTAGCTGATACGATAGAAAGAAAGTTAATATTGGAAAGAGGGAGCCAACAGACATTCGTGCTCTGAAAATATAAGTTACTAGAAAAGCAGAGTAAGCAGATCTTTTAGTTAGACAATTCAAAATAGAGTGATGCATTTTGGGGTACAGGAGGTGCACCTGACAGGTATAATTCTCTCACTTTTGGTTTAGGACCACTCAGTATCATTTGTGTAAGTAGGTAATCTTTAAATAGAAGCTCTGCATTGTATCCTGTCTACTCTAATGGAAACTTATAGTTTATTATGTGTGATCCCAGTAGACTAGAACAGGAAAAAAAATTATGCAAAACTGTGTAATGTGGTGTAAAATTTGAATTAATCAGAGATACAGTGAAAAAGAGAGTAAAAGAGAGATCTGTGCATGTTTTGCTTTCATTTTAAGGAGATAGACAGCTTAAGATCACTGTACTGTGGATAGTATAAGTCTAGCACAAGTATAATAGCATAGCATCCACTTACTACATTGCCAATTAAAATTTGGGGAAGAAAGTCAGAGCCGTAGTACATATCCCTGACACCATTTCCAATCAGCTTTCTTGAATATGTAACATGTCATTTTAATTGGATGAGGCACTGGTTCAGCAATGAGCCAACCCACAGCTTGAGTTTACACTGTACGGTTCTGTACAGGAGATGTCTCCAAAATAATAAAGCATGGAAGAGAATTTATGCACTGCCACCAGTGAGAAATGTACATGTGTGAGTGGCTATGCAGGTATACTCAGTGCACAGACAGAGAGACAAAATATATACTGAGTATTGTAAAGCTCCTAATTTCTGCTGCATAGTGAAGAAGAAAATTTCTTATTCTGGGAATGCAGCTATTTGAATAACTCAGTGTTTTTAACATCTAAAGATATAGTTTAACCTACCCACAAAAATAAAACTTTTTCCCAAAAATCATAAAGAAAAAGTTAGATACATCAGCAAGGAAAATAAAAACTTCTTTTCATTAAAGCAGCACTACTCTGGTCTAATTATAACTGAATTATCTCTTTCTTCTGCAATGAGAACGGCAGAGGTTTTTGGCTTTCATTGATTATCCTTTCCCTCAAAGAAGAGATGATTACATTAGAAATGAGAGCTAACTTAACATTTCTGCAAGGATGTCACTGAGATGCAGTAGGACTGAGAACACCTGCTTGGTAAACAGTGGCTGTGCTTGGAGAAAAAAGCATCTTCAATAAATACAGAGCCTGCCCGTAAATATCCTTCAGAAAAAGTAATCTCTAAGCTTAGCAGATAAATCTTTAACATACTTAATATTACTTTGTTCTGGCGAAGCTATCTGAAGTGGGTCACAAGAAAGCTAGTGGAGAGATCAACCCGCCAGGGAGCCAGAAGGAACATTTCAGTTATTCACTATGATTCGTTTGTAGAAGCCCATTGTTGAAACATATTGTAGGGCTAACGTATTTCAGCACATGAATGCCAAGGTTACATCTCCTACAGAAAACTTAATAAGAAAAATAATAGAAAGTATGATTCCTAAAACTGCCAGGTATACTAGTTCAGACAACTAGGCAGGAAGGCAGTAACTGCTTCCTGTATGTACAGTACTTGGTATCTATGTTTTGTCTTTTATTTTTACTAAGGCCAAAAAACTCATGGAAATTTGAGCAGTTCTCAACTGTATTACCAGATTTTCCTGCATGGGGAATGTCATGAAGGGCTCTGAATGATAAGGTAAGGTACTAGAACTGATTTACACAGAAAGTACAACATATATTGAGTTGTCATTAAGGTTGATATGGGCTCTGCTGTGTCTGCTGGGTACTTAAATAATGTACAGTTATGTGAGAACTTCGTACTATAAAAATCACAAAGTTAATTTGTCATATAGGCAAAATTTAGATTCATGCTATTGTGTTTTTTTTTCCATAAGATTTACTAGGATAAAGAAATTACCAATTAATATAGTGGGTTTTTTTTACTAACTGCTATCCAAACCTTCATAAATAGTTTCAGCCTTGAGAAGTTTAATCTAGCATATATCATTACTACTTAAACATGCCAGAGGACACGCATCACTCACTCTTTTTCTGCTTTCTTTCAGGAGTACAAGCTTTAATTTAGTTTGTGTATCTCATCATAAAGAATGAACAAATTACACCTAAATTGTAGAAAAGTAAAGAGGAAAGAGACACTCTCTTTAGCCATCTGACTTCATGAACTACAAAATATTAAAACGAAAAACATGGTGAAGATGGGTTGAAAATGAGAAAAAAGAAGGAACGTATTTCTGGGTTAGAGGAGAATGATGAGTGGTATGTTACAGCATAATGCAGTGCTTTAATATCTGTTCCTTAAGTCAGACTTCAATTGCCAAGCAGCACAGCTTTCATAAGTCTGCATCTGTGGTAAATAGACCAGATGGGTATAAACAGAAATAGAAAGCTTAAAAAAAAAAAAAAAAAGAGAGAGAGAAGGGGAAAAAAAAAAGGTTTTGATTCTCATACCTTGCTTTAATAACAGTATCAAGTTCTGTTTTGAAATGGATTGGTTGTCCAAGCAGGTGTCCTAAAGGTGCCATCAGGCATCTGAATACTAGTCAGTGTTTGAAAGTGTGCCAGCCTGATAGCCATTAATTGACAAACTGTGAGAGTCCAACATTGTGTTCAGGAAAACTAGACTTTATTCTGAGAACCTCACGATGAGAACAGCAGAGGGAGCTGTCAATCTTCAAAGGAACAAAGACACTGTCCAGCATCAGAGACGGGCATGCATTATCCAGTTGTTAGTCAATGCTAGAACATTACACAGGGCTTGTTGAGAAGTGTGTAGGCTATCTATGTACCCAGATAAATATGGAGTTCCATGATATCATAGCTTAACCAAAGCTGGCAAATCAATCCCTGTAGTTTAAAACCAGCCTGAATTAATCTAAACTGACTGTAGTCATTACCCATTGAACTGTAGTTCTGCAGTTGCTTTAGTTGCTTTTTGACTTTTAATATAACTGAATTCCTGATTTTTAATTTTTTTTTTTTTTTTTGCTAAGTCCTTAGAACTTCCCTTTGGCTGCTTTGTGCTGGCTTTCAAAACTACATATACCACAAAATCCCAGGTTGGAAGGCACCTCTAGAAATCATCTAGTCCAACCTTTCTAGGAAGAGCACAGTCTAGACAAGATGGCCCTGCACCCTGTCCAGCCAAATCTTAAAAGGCTCCAATGTGGCCGAGTCAACCACTTCCCTGGGGAGATTATTCCAATAGGTGAATGTCCTCACTGTGAAAAAATTTCCTCTCGTGTCCAATCGGAATCTCCCCAAGAACAACATGTGTCCATTCCCCCTCGTCCTCTCCATGTGACTCCTTGTAAAAAGGGAGTCTCCATCTTCTTTGTAGCTACCCCTTAAGTACTGGTACGTGGTGATGAGATCCCCTCTGAGCCTCCTTTTCTCAAAGCTGAACAAACCTCATTGTCCCAGCCTTTCCTCATATGGCAGGCTTCCCAGTCCTTTAATCATCTTGGTGGCCCTTCTCTGGACCCCTTCCAGCCTGTCCACATCCTTTTTGTATAGCGGGGACCAGAACTGTGCACAGTACTCCAGGTGTGGCCTGACAAGTGCTCAGTGGAGCGGCATAATGACTTCTTCATCTCTGCTGGCGATGCCCTTTTTGATGCAACCCAGCATCCTGTTGGCCTTCTTGGCCGCAGCAGCACACTGTTTGCTCATGTTGAGCTTCCTGTCCACCAGGACCCCCGGGTCCCTTTCCACAGAGCTGCTCTCCAGCCAGGTGCATCCCAGTCTGTGCTGCACTCCCGCATTATGTTTTCCCAGGTGCATGACCTTACACTGGTCCTTGTGTAACTTCATAAGGTTCTTGGCCCACTCTTCCAGCCTATCCAGATCTCCCTGCAGAGCAGCTCTCCCTTCTGGAGTGTCTACTTCCCCACTCAATTTGGTGTCATCAGCAAACCCTACTAATATTTCAGATTCCCCATAATTACTTATCAGCTATTAGTGCTCCAAGAAACATGATAGTAAGGGCAACTGGAAGAATACAGCATGTCAGCAAAAATTGCATCAGAAATAGAAAAAAAGCCCAACTTACTTCAGTCATGAACTTAATATGAAGAAGTGAGCAGAAAATGGCTTCTTCAAATTCTTTTCCCAGCATTTAAATAGCTATACTGCTTCCACTTTTTTCCTCTAGCAACCTAGGCTAGGAAGGTTTTTTAAGTGAGACTACTGTGCCATTGTGTAGTGCTTCTAATACAGAGTTTTTAAGCACCGCAAAAAGATCATTAAATGGTAAAAGGCAGATTTAGTCAGTGTCAGCTCAACACTACTTGAGATGTAGTACAAATCACCTCTGTCTTCACTTGACTGCTAATTTGCCCAAGGCAAATCTTTTTTATATCAAGCTTAGTAGTAAAGTACATGATAGCAAAACTAGATAACTGTTAAATCACATAAAGTCCTCTCAGGAATAAAATATTCCATAAGAACTAGAAAATAAACTATATTTTAAACTACTGCTAACAGTTATTTGAGTAAAATATTAAAATGACACTTGTAACACTTTTCTAATGAACATAAGGAGTTTTTGGAAGTAATCAGAAGTTTAAACTGTCATGGTCAGTGGGCAAAACATTAACCTAGTAATCAAAAACTAATAATTAAAAGACCCGTGAATGCCTGCAAAACCTAATTATTACTTTTGTCTTCTCTGTATCACAGGCTCTTATCTTCACTTACACAGCTTTTGCACACTTTATGCTTACAAATATTTTATTAAATGGTAAGGAAGGACACACAGCTATTATTGGCAGATATGTATGGTTCATCTAATCTTGTATATTTTTAATCTCTTATTTAATATAAAAAATGTAAAGGAAAAATAGTAGTTTCCTCCCCAATATTTTCTTCTGCCCATGTCAGTGATTCAATCTGATTTTTTTTTGTTTTACTGTGTAGTTCACCTCAACTTGGATACACATTCAAAATAACAAGGGACAATTAGAAAATTACTACCTATGCATTCTGGAAAGCAGTAGTATGGGAGGTATGACATGTAATTTTTGTATTTCAGATTTCTTTACATTGCAAGTTTGGTCTGCATTTCACTCAAGGAAACAGAACTTTTACCCTTTATAATCTATTATTTAGAATAAAATACAAAAAGAAGAAAACAAACAAACAAAAAACCCAATAGAAAAAAGATTACAAACCTTCTCAGGTAACATAATCAACCCAAGAGCACAACTCTCCCTGTTTTTCCAATGTCATTTAAGTGGGCAAAAATACAGACACATATTTGAATTATACCTTGCCAAAGGAGACTTGTTTATATTGGGCAGTCATATAATGCTTAAAAATGTTGTAAAACTGTTTGTTTCTAGAAATAAAGCAAAAAAAAAAATTAAGTACTTGAGATGCTAGGCTTCATAAGAACACTGAAACAAGTAGCGGTGTCTACACATATGTCTTCTTTGCAACTTAACTCACATCTTCTTTCTCTGCTCCTCAACGGTAACATTCTCTATCTCCTTGGGCTGTTTAAGAAAGGAAATATATAAAACGGATTTTGAGAGAGTTGCATGCTAAAGTAAGGGGGCAGGTGAAAATCTATTTATTGACTCACAGAAACACAGGTTTTGGTCAGAGTTCTGTAGAGTGCCACATCAGCAGTCAACAGCTGTAGGCTTTCAGACCTCATTCAGTCACTGTACCCCAGACTGGATACTCTCTCTTTTATTTAAAAGCAATTTTACAGAAATGTATACACATTATAGCAATCTCTGCAACAGACAGTACAAATACAAAAAACCAGGAAGATCATCTGGGAAGCAATTTCTTAGGAATGTAGGAAACTTGGAGGACTTACAACAGTTCTCTTGGGAACCTTCATATTGACCTGATACCTTTGCCTATGCACCTGAACAGGAAAACAGTTGGGACAGCTATCTCTATGACACCACACAATTCTTCTCTCACAGGTGATGGTTGTTGTTGTTGTTGCTGTTGTTGTTTAGAGGTCCAGAAATAGTAGTTGTCTGGGACAGAACAACTGCTCTTCTGCCCAGAACCCAAGAGATCTCCTGGGGTAAGTAGTGCCCTCTGTTAATTTGTTGCCTTCCCAGATTAGAGATGTTCTATTTAGTGTAATCCTGAAAGATCTTTGATGGTGCAACTGTACTATTAAGGATTGAAAGATATTCTAAGTGCCCTAGTTATACAGCTTGGTATTCCTGATCATCTTGAGGAATCTATTAGGTCTGCGAGTATGATTAAAGAGCTCCTTTCTCCATGGGGAAATCCTCTCCTGAACATTTCTAGAGGAAACAAAAAAAAAATTACTGTATTTTCTCTCCTTTCAGTTTCACCACTGAAAACCTGTATTGCAGGGTCCTAATCCGAGAGGTGGGTGAGTGTCTGTTTGAAACATAACTTCATCTCAGTTTTGGCTCACCATGAAAAGCTTTCTCTGTCGGATAGAAGACATTTCCTAGACAGAGTACTAAGCAATTTGAACTTTCTGTTCATTACACGCTTGTATACAAAGTGTTCCTTTTTATAAGACTTTCATAAACAAAATCTACGTATTCATAGAACTAATTTTCAAGCTATAATGTAACACTTTTCAGAAACATCCTTGTTCAAAAAGTTGCTAAAATCAGAAGTAAATAAACTCTAATTTGTCCACAGTACATTATCTGGAACCATTGAAATGGCTTATTGTATTAGTGATAGCATTAGGACTTTTCTAATGTTTTTACTGTCAGCAGTTCTTTTACCAGCATTACACTTGTGAAATAGCTGCAATTTGTCCACTAGAGGCAATCTATCCTACAAAGTCCAATGACAAATGCATTTTTCTTCATGACACTTTTTGAACCCTCTCACCTTTCAAAGCTCATCAGTTCTGTTTCACAATAAAGGAAATTCAATGAAGACAAATCAAAGCAAGAGTGGACAATGGGCAGAGACACAATAATAATGTACTAATCTATAGAGATCTGTTTTCTGTTGTGCTTTCTGCTAAACTTTTTCTGTGGTGTTGTACATGGGTTTTGGCTCAAAAGTCCTTGCCGAGGTTTGGAGATTTCAGACCCTTTAGCAGCAGGTTCTTCATCTCTTTCCTTCATCTTACAATTCCTAAACTCATATTAACCTTTGATTTTCATTAACTATATTTTCTTTATAGGTCTGCTGTGAGAGCGAACTCAGTGAATGGACTGAGCTGAGTCTGGCAATATGAAGAGCTACTGAAGTCCATTATCTTCATACTGAAAGGAATTCTATGCAGCTGCTTCAATATTAAATTTATTTTATGAATACATACACATTACAGAAAGATCCTTAAAAAAAGAGGAAGGTTCATTTTCTTCACAGCTCATGCTGCTCTCATTGTACAACAGCCACTTTTGTGAAATATGTTGTCCTTAACATTTTATGATTCAAATATTGGCTACCACATGTTCTGGCTAACTAAAAATAGTGTTTCCAGTATAAAGAAATTAAAGTCAAAACTGCTACAACCACACAATGGCTTGCCTCTGAGGTCCAGAGCGATGGCATATGTCAGATAGAAATGTGACAGCTATTTGATTCTTTTAATTGCACAATGGCCATGACTATTCAAATATAATACATTGTTTAGTCAGCAAATCCATTTGTGCTTACATTTACTTACATAATCAAGTGGAGTTTTGATCCTCCAGAAGTTTCTCTGACCACATTATCAGATGCTGTAAATCAATGTTAGTGAGATGTATATAAGTGCCAAGACACAGATGCTTTTGGAAATCATTTGTCCAAAATGTTTAAGAAACCATTGTTCTTCTAAAAAAAAAAATTATTTTTTATGTGCAATTTAAAACCAGCACAATAAGCAGTATGACCTTCTATAAGCTGGGTTAAACTGGGCTTCCTTTGTTTCATTTGAAAAAGTGTGCAATATTTGAAAATTTATGGGTTTCTCACATTTTAACAACAAATATCTTTGTTTTGCCACAATGTTCTTCTGTGACTCTGTAGCTATGTCAGTTTATTCCTAGCCACTTCACTGCTAGGAATTTGTTTCCTTTAATTATCATTTTTTCCTATTTTTCCTTATTTTTTTAATTTTCCAACAATCATTTTATAGGGCATTCTGAATCTTGAAGCAAAACCAAATGAATTAAAGCAGTTAGAACTGCTATTTGAACTGGTATATGAAGTTTGTAATAAGATACCACCTCTATAATCTATCATTTGGCAGAAAAATAATTACATTTTTTGAAAGGTCTTCAATTCATATTAGATATTCATAAGCTGAAAAAACTCCAAAAACTGGCAGTTCAGCATGTAAATCTCAATGTTATCCACATGTGAATTGCTGTAAAATGATGAATAAATGTGATTGAAGCACTTGCTGCAGCAGCTGCATAAATCATCTTCTCTGTCTTGATTCTTGTTGCTTTATACATTTATCACAAAGAGAAGCAAGCTTTTAATGTCATAGCAGAATCTGCAAACATTAGCACTTCCTCTCTTTCGTGAGTTTTTCACACACTGTGTGTATGTGAATATGATATTCACATTGGAGGATTATATACTGGCAGTATATATGTAATAAATAATTTCAGCCCTATGAACATGAAAACCTCTATAGACCTACTGTAATCATCTCCACCAGTTGTTAATCAGGGATCAAACTGGATTCCAGAAGCATGTGTTACATCTTCAAATCCTTCAACCAGAAGTTTAAAGTACCCATGTCCTTATTAGTCAGCCATGTTTTCCTCATTCAGGCAAAAGTTTTTTGCTTCTGACCTTTACCATTACTCTCTGAAAAAGTACAGTGTTCCAAACTTCTGTTAGATGTAATCTAAAACTTCATTTAAATTTTGTTCTGCCTTTTTCTTAATGTCTGAAAATATTTGGAGTCCTCCCCCCCCCCTTAAATATAGTCCTGTCTTGCAAGTGCTTACACTTATCATAGACTCATAGAATCATAGAATGCCCTAAGTTGGAAGGGACCCACAAGGATCATTGAGTCCAACTCTTGCCCCTGCACAGGACAACCCCAAAATTCACACCGTATCTCTGAGGGTGTTGTTCAAGTGCTTCTTGGATAGCATCAGGCTTGGTGCTGTGACTGCCTCCCTGGGGAGCCTGTTCCAGCGCTTCACCATCCTCTGGGTGAAGAACCTTTTCCTAATACCCAACCTAAACCTCCCCTGGCACTTCTTCCTGCCATTCCCTTGGATCCTATCGTTGGTCACCAGAGAGAAGAGATCAGCACCGGCCCCTTCTCCTCCCCTTGTGAGGAAGCTGTAGACTGCAATGAGGTGTCCCCTCAGTCTCCTCTTCTCCAGGCTGAAAAAAGAAAGAGACTTCAGCCTCTCCTCATATGGTTTCCCCTCTAAAGCCTTCACCAACTTCATGGGCCTCCTCTGGACACTCTCTAGGAGCTTTATATCCTTAATATACTGTGACACCCACAGCTGCACACAGTGTTCGAGGTGAGGTTGCACCAGTGCAGAGTAGAGTGCGACAATCACCTCCCTCGAACGGCTAGCAATAGAGTGTTTGATGCACCCCAGGACATGGTTGGCCCTCTTGGCTCCCAGGGCACACTGCTGGTTCATGTTCAACTTGCTGTCGACCACATCCGCAGATCCCTCTCTGTGGAGCTGCCCTCCAGCCTCTCATTCCCCAGTCTGTGTGTACATCCAGGGTTGCTGTGCCCAGGTGTAAAATCCGGCACTTGCCCTTGTTAAACTTCATGTGGTTGGTGATTGCCGAGCTCTCTAATTTGTCTAGATCTCTCTGCAGGGCCTTTCTGCCCTCAAGAGTGTCAACAGCTCCTCCCAGTTTTGTGTCATCAGCAAACTTTATTAGTATTCTTTCAAGTCCTGCATCCAAGTCATTTATAGACAAATTAAAATTACCAGCCCCAAGATGGACCCCTGCAGAACCCCGCTAGTGACTGGCCACCAGCCCAATGTAACCCCATTTACTCTAACACTTTGAGCCCAACCCATCAGCCAGTTGCTCACCCATTGCATTACAGCAGTTTGGCAAGTTATCTTTCTCCTTATTTTTTGTCTTTTCATAGTTTTTTTCATTTTCATTTTTCAGGGGAAAATAGGACCAGGTTGTATTATCTGTATTGAGTTTCTTCAGCTGGGATGAATTCTTAGGGTTTTAATAATGAACGTGTACCAGAAAGGCCTACCCAGTTACCTGCCCTAATACATCGGTGTCTACCTGTGGGAGACCCCCAGGCTGGGCAAAGCATTCAAGTTTGTCTCAAAGCCAGCAGGGCAGCATCCCTCCCCAGACCTTCTGGTAGCACCCTAGCTCATGTAACCCAGAATGTGGTAAAGACTCCTTTGGTGTCCAGGAGTACTGCTGCCTTGCAGCCAGCCTGATGTTCCTGGGGCCCCGGGTCTGCTGCTCCATTTTGGCCTGTCCAGCAGTAGGACTTCATCTGTCCCAGAGGCCAGGCTCTGCTTTCAGTTTTGATGAACTGCATGAGGTTCCAGCCTGCACAGACCTTCCTGCATTAGCATGTGTTCAGAATCATTGTCCATGTCAGAGAGTCACATGTGTGATTATACAGACCTAACAAATATTGTGGAATGCAGTAGGTAAGTTTATATATATTTTGTAGATACCTCCTAACCTTGTCGTTACTCCAAAAAAGAAGGATAATGAAGGGTCAGACCTGATATCTCTCAACCTTTTCCCACTGCCAGCAGAGATCAGGCTGTAAATCAACCACAGAACTATAAACAACATATTTTGGCAGAAAGGGTGGGTTGTTGCTTTTGTGACCTTTTCCCTGTCTCTCTTCCATTACCTCATCTTAAATAAGAGTTGTGTTCAAGGAAAGATGACCTTGAAATAGGTAATAAAAACAAAATTTCTGATGCCATCAGCAAATTTAAGACTGTCTGAGGTAACTGCCTTGCTATAGCCCTGCTGAAATTCATGGGAAACAATTTTCTGTCTGCAAAGTCCTTTCGTTAAGGAAGGGTCAAGGTGTAGGGTTACATGTAAGGTTTAGGGTCTACATGTTACAATAAAGTACTGTGCTAAAAGTACAGATACTATCTCCACCTGAACATATAACCTGTGGTATATGGAATAACACAGATATGCTAAATACTTATCTGGCTTATATCACAACAGCAGTACATCTGCATCAGCGTGGTATTGCACCTGCATAATTAGCCTTGTTTCTCTTTGGTGCCAGTTTCAAAAACTGTGCAGATGGTTCAGGAGGGTTTCCTTAATAGATTTTTCTAGATTGTAACATTAGGGTTTTCATTCCCTCTTTTTTTCTCCTGTTTTATAAATATAGACTTTAAGTTTCTTAAAACAGAATCTATACCTTTTAAATGTTCCCTAAAATAGTGACTTCATTTTAGATACTGCATAAACAGTGTTAATTCTGTGTTAAAGATTCTCTCATTATCTAATCCTATAAGCAGGGAATGTGTGCAAAGAGCAGGATTTTAGAAACATTTGGTATAATTTTGAAAAATAAGGCCCACCAGTTTTTAAAAGAAATTTATGAGATTCTGAGAGTTACTGTGGCCTGTATATTTGATAGAAAAGGAGGTAAAATCACCAAAACACATTAGCTTCTTGTAACCTTTTTTTCTTTGGCAACTAATACAGGAAATCTGGGGCATTGGCCAGAGCAGTCTCATTTCGTAAGTCTTTTATATTTCAAGAACGATTTGGTTTCTGCCATTGCTAGTTCTCATTTGCAGCAGTAAGAAAACATGCCCAGAAACATACTCAATGTTATGGTACATAAAGACTGTATATAAACCATTGCAGTTGCTGCCTTATATATGAACAGTACTTTTTGACAGCTGCTGGTCCACAACACTGGAGTGGTGAAATGCTGTCACAGTGTTTTCTACGGATTGAAAAATCTTACTCTGACAAAGTCCTGAATATTTCCTTAATGAAGAACTAAAGAAAGGCATTTAAAAAATATGCCCTTATATGTTATGCCCATTAAATTAGATCTCTTACTTTAAGTTTGAGAATAATTTTCTCTAATTTTATATTGTTAAGAGCATAAAGAAATTATTTCCTCAATCTGATGGTACATCAGAATCTCAACAGGTGTAAACTCATGCGGTCACAAAAAAATAAAAATAAAATACATATACTACTCGTTCATATGTACTTTAATATTTAATTCAGATATTTCAGTCCAAAAGTATAAAATAATCTTTTGTAAATTTAAGAAAATAAGCTTATTCACAGAAAAAATTATATCAGAAATACGAACTTCATGCTCTGTTCCAGAATTCTGAGACAATTCTCAGATACTGAAAAATATTAGGAAATATCTTATCTCTCTTTATCTTCTTTTAGAATTTGTAATCAAAGTACTTGTTAGAGTACATTCTGGTTGTATTTTTTTTTCTCAGTGAGATATTATTATTTTTTTTATTGTTGTTGTTGTTAATATTCCAGTAGATCTATAAAATCTTATAATTACTTTTCTAAAAAAAAGCCTAGTTAATTTTTTTATTATTTTTTACAAGAAAAATTAAGTTCCACTCTTATTCTGGAATGAGGGACAGTGCAAGCTATTTGGAATTATACAAGTAGTCTGAGACCCACAGCTTTAAAATTATAATTCCTACTAAAAAGCTGTAATTTGACCCTGAAATAAATTGCCTGCCTTAGAATTAAATGTAAGCTTTTTATGCACAGATCCAATGCATTACAAAAACTGTAGGTTCATTATAATTAAACATTTTCAAAGAAAATGTCATTTGGAAAATTAGTTCTACAAAGTTTAAAGACAATCTATAGGAACAGGGCTTGACCATATGTACCCTTATTGACTAGAATGAATATTAACATGCCCGTTTCTTTCCTGGGCTAGCAAGCTGCCCCTTTTATGCTGGTTGTGCATGGTCTTTTGGAAACAGAGGTTTATACTGAGCCCATTATCTGACATGATATAGAATGCAATATGTATGTATGCACATCCCTTGGTACTGGTTGATGGGGCTTGAAAAAATTCCTAGGAAGAAGAGCCCGAAGGCTCAGGAAACAAACAAACAAAAAAATTCAACAGTGTTCCTCACATAAAGAAATTCATGTTTGCCTTTCTAACTCAGTGGGTGAGGAAGACATATAACGAATTATAGATCTGAAATGAAAGCAAGATGTATAACCAGGCTCAGGTGGCCTTTTACATTAAAATAAATGTTATCACAGAAAATTATCTCCACTGGACATCCTTTTTTACTATAAAAATGTTCTGCACATTTATTTTATGAACAAACAATGCAAGGTCTTTGGTAAATGCATAACCAGATACCTCATAATTCAAGGAAAATATGTGGGAGGAAATTAAAGAAAATACCAGTCAGGAAGAGTACTTGGACATTCAGAATGGCTCTTGCATATAAGCACTCAGGCTCTGCAAAACATCACTTTTGGGAAGATTTCAGAAACATCTTGTAATCATACTGTCTAGTGTTGGTGTTGTAGTCACAGTTATCAATAACATTGCTGTAACAGCTACAGCAAGAGAAAGGCAAAAAGCCAATTAGATAGTGAAAACAGAATTATGAACATATACCCACATCCAGTTGATGTCTAACTATTTTGGTAGGATAATGAATCCTAAAGTAAATGTGTAGGTAATATATGAGTGATTAAAATATAAAGAAATTTTGAAAACATGCTGATTATCATGAGAGAACCAAATTTCATATTGTTATGAGGCTTGTAACAAATTGTCAAAGGGTGCTTGGTGTGCAATTCAGATGAACACATTTTTGTAGAATGGTATTATGTATAACTGTAGTTGAGCTGAGGGACCATGAACACATCAAGTATTTCCTAATTTACCCTGCTACGTAGGCCAGGTGGGCCTTGTTTTCATCAATTCAGAAAAATAAGAAAGCCTTTCTAAAGGAATCAAAGGAGCAATTAGGAAACAAAAACCTAGGAAAGACTCCATGACGAATCTCAGGTTGTTTGATTACTTAAGAGACCAATAAAACTGAAAGATGGGAAGGACATATATTTTCACAATATTCATTCTGTCTTCACTACCTTAGACGGATGTTAGACTGTAAGGAGCTGGTTCTCTCTGTGTAAACACTTACATAGACATTCAGTAACACTGATGGATTTTTTTTTTATGCCCTCAAAATATCTGTGATTGAGTAAGGACTAATTATTTCCCTTTTAAAGACCAAAAATTACACACACTATGGGAAGTTTCTTGGACAGCTTCTGGCAGAAATGTTAACCTAAATTTTCTGAGCCCTAAGAGAGATAATCAGAAAACAATATTTTCTTCCCGATGGCTTTAATCTATAACAGGTTATATGGTCTCGGATAAAATAATCTAAAGGATCAACATCTTGCCCATAGCACACTGTTAAAACTGAGATGAGCAGAAGCATTCCTGCTGGGGCTTCCTCAGAAAAGCTTACTTCATGACAGACTTGGGTTTGAAATCATTCTTCCACCCAAATAGCCTGCTCGGTTTTGCTGGCTTTGGAGAAATACTGTGTAAAGCCTGTCTCTCCTTTTTGTATTCCTTTTGATACTATTGAAATTAGGCTGGATGAAGATGGGTCTGTTTACTGGCACTTTTGGTTTTATTCTGTTCTTTGTATGCACAGGGTGAAAGCCTAAAGAACTTAGTAAGTGGGTTCGGGTAAGCAGAACACAATAAACTTTGTAGTTGTGAGGAGGTTATTTTAAAACAGATAGAAACTATTGAGATTTCTGGTTACAAAGCCAGAATAGACTCTCTTAAAACGGCACATATGTAATCTACAGGAGTCCATGATCAGAAACTTTAACTGTATGCACTAGTTCCATTAATACACTTTAATTCTGGAATCGAGAAAAAGTATGTTTATTGACATGCTTTCAACATTTACTTCTAAATGCATTTGGATTGATGTAATAATAACTTACACATAAAAGGAAAAAAAATCTTCTTGTCTACCCACCTGCTGATTCAGACTTGTTTTTTGTTCTATGCTGTATTGGTTCTTCTCATTTGTTCATCATTATAGTTTTTGTAATTGTAGTATATTTTTCAGAGCTGTGCTTTAAAGAAGCCTTGTTTAACTCTTATCAACACTTTGTAGTTGCTGCTTTTCTTGGAAACTGTTTACCAATGACAGAATAACAGTTGCTGTAACATATTGTGGGTGGTCTGTTTAACCTTGTTTAACCTTGCTTTCTGACTACGGGAAAGCCACTTTTTTCTCACTCAGTTGGCCAGAAAATCCCATTTTACGGATCAATCCCATTTTACATTTTGCACTCTCATTCTACTAAACTTTCAAGGTTTTGAAATGTTGTGGTGTTTTTTACAGCAATGGGTGACTGGGAAGAAGGGAGAGGATATACACAAACAATTTGATGAAATAAAATTCCTTCAATATTTAGAATTTTCAATCCTTCTGGAAAGCTTATAGAATTGTGTAATAGGTGTAGAGATTCTGAGAGTTGCAACCTTTTATCAGAGAAAGATTTAGAAATAACCAGCAGCCTGCAAGTTTCATTTCTACTATAACATTTCATTTGTTACACCTTGTCTGTTCATTCACCTTAAGACCAGCAGAATCTGCTTGCACTTAAATAAGTATCATTGCTTTTACTCTAATTCACTGATCTTTCTTTTCACATGATCTGCCATTTATTTCCTTTGGTAATTGGATTTTAAAACATTATTAAAAAAAAAAGAAATCTTTCTTTAAAATACTCATAATCAGACAATTAGAATGCTTACAATGCTTTATTTGAAATCCTGGTTTATATGCATTTTGCATTGTAAGTTATCCAGCTCACAACTGGATTATTACCTTGTAAAAACGCATCCTAATACCATTGTGCTTCATTAGAGATGCACAAGGGTTCTAATACCCCCCCCCCATTTTTATGTTCTGTACATAAAAGTCCATGTTACCTACAAATGGATCATATAACTCCAGAAGTTTATTCTGTCTTCAGCCCATTCCTGAAGAAGATGTTCTGGTTTTATGGTGGTTTTGGTGGGATATTTTAATATTTTTAATTTAATGTAAATATTATTTTTAAGTATTTTTCTTTCCATTTTCAATAACAATAGGATATGTGATGTGTGATACCCAATTATGTTAATATTTATATCACAGCATGTAAAAACTGCTGACATTAACTGCATCTCATACAACATCTTGATGAGTCAAGTAATTTTGAAAGGTTTAATCTATTTTAAATATTCAGTACATAAAGCACAGTGCCAGAGGCTCTCCAAGACATTATGGTATTATTCTCCTGTGACAGCAGCTCCAGTACCAACATTACCATTAGAATAGGAAGATATGAAGTAGAAGAAATATCAAGAGTCTTTGGCTAGCGTCTGATCTTTTTTGTTATAAAAAATCCCAGAAGTATTCAGCAAAGAGGACAATCTTACCATGACTGTAGAGAATGTAAACTGCTAGACTTTAAAAATGGCATGAACTATCTAATCATACTAACAAATAGATATAGATCTAAGACAAAGAATTAAAAATCAGCAGCAAGCACTTTGAAAATTAATCCCACCTCTTTCCTCCTTTCTGTTTTACAAAAAAACCCTAATGAAAGTTAAGGAAACTGTATGTTATCCAGAAGCACAGTTTAGGATATTGTATCTGTAACATTCATGGATCAAAATGGATCATGCTTTTTCTGGATTGAGAGGCAAAAATTCTACAGCTAATGTAAAAATACATTTTCTTTTCCATATATAAATAAATCATCTAGGATTAAATATTTCCAGGCATAATAATGTGAATCAGAATTCAAGCTTCAGTTGCATCCAAGGGCGTGGTCATAATCACAGTTTTCTTGCACTAGAGTTTCTTATCTAAGTACAAAGGTGTGAGGGTACTTCTACACCTTTGAATTTCTACATTTGATAAAATCTACTATGTTTGCAGAAGAATTTATGGTGGATCACCATCCCTTCTAAATTTCTCAGTTAAGAAATACATTTGCAGTACCCTTAGGGTGATGCAAGGGAAAGTGTTCTTCCTATAACCCTGAAGCTTCTAGCTCTTGACAGGTTTTGGCCAAATCTTTAATACTATTTTAATACAGTTTTGCTGTTTAATTACTAGAGGCATCACAGTTGATCATGTCTATGAGTACTTAGGAGCTCTTAAGTATACCGATTATTTAGGTGACATGTATGCACACTAATGAAATTTTATTAAATATAAAGCAAATCTTTATGCAGAATATTTTTCACGATATTTTTAGCATTCACATCCATATGAAAACTTTATGTATCTTATTAATTATGATAAATTAATTATATCATAGTGAATTTGTTTTATATAAAGAAACAATTTTTAAAAGTTTTCCTGTAACGTTTAATGAGGCAAACAGGAAGATGTTTGTGTTATAAATTGAATTGCTCAACTTTTAAATTAAGCTTTTCCACAGGTTTGAATAAACTCTTTCTTTTGCAGTCACTTGTGACATTTTACTATGATTCTGTATTCAGAAGCATTCATCAGTGAGAGGTAACTGGAGACAGATCAGGCTTCACAAACTTGAAACACACCTATAAAACAACTACACTGTTCAAGTGACCATCTCAAATTAATTAAGACTTGAGAGTTGGACCTGAATGTAACTAGTTGTAGTGTAGAATATTTATAAAAGATATTATAAAAGAGGCTTTTAAACTTACTTACATACTGCCTGAATCAGAATAAGGAAACTGGAATACAAACTGGTTGTTAATATTCATGAGCTGAAACTTGTTTTTACCACTTAGGAAAAGAAACTGTGAAAAGAGAGAAAACTGTAGTTTTTATTTAACTTTTCCTACTGGAGTTCAGGTTAAAATGACCGAGTAATAAAAAGACTTAAGCAACAGAATTCATGAATTAGCATTTTGATTAGAGACAATTTAAAGTGCAAAAATATTTGCTGAACATGTTATACTGTTAGTTTTTTTCTCTCGTTCCTCAGCTAAAGTGATGAACTTTATTTGACCAGTTGCACAGGCAATGAAATATTGAAAAGAATATTTTCTAATATATTTGATTAAATAATACAAAACTGTTTTATTAACATCTAAAATTAATATGTAATTCAGACGACTCCTGAATACAGCCTCAAAATTACTGAATCACATAATACTTTGCTTTTTAATACTTTTTTCTTCTGGAGTTAATTATTGAAGTGAACAGCATACATCACTTTGTGCAATCCCGTTTCCAGTTAAAATTTGTCAGCTTTAAGAAAATATAAATCTGAAATATGTTGTATGCCCTATTCTGGGGTTTGGGTTGTTTTTGTTGCTGTTGTTTTCATTTGGGTTTTCTTCTTCTTCTTCTTCTTCTTCTTGTTGCTCTTCTTCTTCTTCTTCTTCTACTTCTTCTTCTTCTTCTTCTACTTCTTCTTCTTCTTCTTCATTTTGTCTTCTTCTATTGGCTCTGCATCAGCCTGGCTAAACAGTATTTCAAACCAACTGCAGCATATCTTGTCATGAATAGGAGCTGAAGGTCCCTGTATTTGTTGGGAGAGGAAACCTTTACTCAAAGCTCAGTGTAAAAATGAGCCTGTCATCCCAGCATTCTCAACCACCCCAAAAAAGAACCTTAAAAACTCCTTGGAGTCTGATCATTCATAGGCATATGCTCTACAATGTACTCTGAATGAGAATGAAGCAGCAAGTGCAGCTGAACTGGATTAAAACACAAACAGCCACATGAAAAAACTTACATTAGAGGGTTCTGATAAAGAAATCCGAATCTATTCTGGGTGGAAAGAGAACAACTAAGAACTGGTCTCAGTTCCATTGTATGGACTGTTGAATGTGTGTTGACAGAAAGCCAAAAATTGCGTAATAGACAACAATCAAAAGTTATGAAAAAATTAGATACGTTACCAAGCGAGAATTTTCAATGACCAACACTGACTGCATGCAAGCAGTGAGTATACGTTACCAGTGATGGAACTAGACAATTAGATTTATTCAGGACAGAGCTGTTTGCCATGTGTAACATTAAGAATGGCTTCTGGAATACTGTGGTAGTTGAACTTCAGCCCTCTGACAGGTTTTGCTGAAACATTTGGCAGGTATGAATGTCCATGGATATCCAATGTGAGCTGATCTATATTCTAGAGAAAGCTGTAGACCGCAAAAGACATCCTTCTCACAGGAAAGGGAGGTGTTGAGGAAGATGTGATTTGGGACAAAAAACTCATTGACATGTGCTAATGAGATAGTATATTACTTCTGCGTGCATGTAACCCAAAATGGTTGAAATTGATGTCTTTTTTTCATGTGACAAAAAGGTATAACCCATGAAAATAAAAAAAAAAATCTGGGGAAAAATAATTTAAAACAGATGCCTATGGTTCTTCCATGAAAGTTTATTATTCCCCTGCACACCAGGTGGCAGGTTTTTTCGAAAGCCGCTATGCAAAATGAGTTACTATAAAATAACACTTCTACAATGGCCAGACTGTGAGGCACTTACTCCTCACTGCTAGGCGAGATGTTAGCTCTCAGCGTAAGGCAAGTTTTTCTTCAAAGGGAATTGGAAGTCATCACAATACCTTTTATATGAGGCGTCATGAGTAAGACACACACTACACATGCCAGGGACTGAGGTATGAGAAATTAATCAAGAACATGCCAGTTACATGAGCTGATAGTGCAAGAGAGAATGTATGTGGGAAAGGATAAGGACAGAGGGCACTTTACAACTCCATAGAAGGTCCGCTTGAACCTACTAAACAGCTGGAAAGCAATTTAGGTCTGGGCTGATTTTTTTTTTAATGTTAATATTTAATGCAAGAACTATACCATCATTGTGAATTAATACCCCTTTTTTGCTAGGTAGTCTTTTAGTGGGACACTCACCAGGAAGGCCTCACCTAAACCCAGTCACGCCTGACTAATCTGCTAACATTCTATTATTAAATAATTGGCCTGGTAGGTGAGGAGAGAGTGATGGATATTGTCTACTTTAGTCCTCAGTAAGGCTTTCAGCACTGTCTCCCATAACATTCTCTTAGAGAACATGACGAAGTATGGGTTAGGTAAGTAGGCTTATCTAGCCAGGCTCTTTTCAGTAGTAACCAGGGACAGGACAAGATGCAAAGGCACAAACTGAAACACAAGAGGTTTTAAGTCAACATAAAGGAAAACTTTTTTACTATGAGCATGACCAAGCACTGACACTCCTAGAGAGGCTGGGGAGTCTTCTTCCTTGTAATACGCAAAAGCTGTCTGGATTCGGTCCTGAGCAATGAGGTTCCAGGTGGTACTGCTTGAGCAGGGGGCTTGGACAGGACTCCAGAGGGCCCTTCCAAACTCCACCATTCTGTGATTCATCCAAATGTTCAAAGGAAGTGTTTTAGAGCTGATGAAGTTGCAGTTTCCACAAAGTGATTTCACTGGATAAACATCTTCCTGGACTTAATAACAGACTAGAACAGGCTACCAACAAGCGTCAGACCACCTTGGGAGGTTGAATACTTCAAAATTCTATTCCCAAAATGCTATTACTCATATGCACAAGATTTAAAAAATGTAAAAGAGACACATTTAAAAAAATAAAAAAACTGCAAAAAATGTTAGAGAGAAAATGTGACAATTTCCATGGAAGTTGAAGAGAGAGGAACAGAATTCAGAGGAGGAGCCTTTGGAGATGGTCATATAAAACAGCTCCATAGTCTGAATGTTATCTCCAGTTGCAGCCTCTCTGGAAATGCTTTAATAAGGAACTTTGGTTTGGAAGCATAAAGACACTTGCTTTTTATTAGGAAAGTGTCAAGTACATTAAACAAGCTGGGCTGTAGACATGTGTGACATGGCGGGATGTCATTAAATGTGGCAAGACCAATATACGACACCTGGCAGCCCTGAAAATGCCTGCTGCCTTTCTGAAACAGAAGAGAAAGGGATAGAGAAAACCCAAACCAGTTTCATTGTCTTAACCTTTGGTCTTCAGTGCTAGAGGGTAAAGAGGACAGTGAAGTGCCTATTAGTGTTAGTCAGAATTTTTAAGTGTTTTTGTAACTACAACT
This sequence comes from Phalacrocorax aristotelis, assembly GCF_949628215.1. Classification (NCBI taxonomy): domain Eukaryota; kingdom Metazoa; phylum Chordata; class Aves; order Suliformes; family Phalacrocoracidae; genus Phalacrocorax; species Phalacrocorax aristotelis. The sequence goes on from NC_134311.1 coordinate 48,664,684, forward strand.
GTTATTAATAATGATGAATCATCGTAGTTAAATTATTTATTAATATATATTAATCTCCTGAGGAAAATAATTATTTGAAAGTATACAAATATGTCTGTCAGGAGACTATATGACTGTTTTACTTAACAATTTAGGAAGACATATAAAATTGCTTGCCAAGTGGCAGCAGCTTTATGTGAAAAAAATTGTAATCTTTTTATATGATGAGGTGAATGTTACTGCTTTGGGCTATTAGGTTTATTTTTAGGAGGTGATTCACAGACATAGTTTTTTATCTTCTTTTTCCTCATCAATACGTACCTAAACTACATTTTTTTCTTTCTATTTATAAAGTTGATACTGTTTTTGCTAGTTTGTTCTTGGCAAATCCCTGGCGTTTATTTTGTGAAATTCCTTATCCAAAACCCCAGTTACAAAATTTCATCATTCAAACCTAAGACATTTGAACAAAAAATAATGGTCAATTTTTTTTTTTTTAAAGTAAGCAGGTAATGTGGCTTAAATTTCATTTTTAGAAAAAGCCAAAACTCAAAAATTATAATATGTTGAGTAGTACCTTAAATATATGTATATGAAATATTTCTTTAGTATATTAGTCATAAAAAGTTTGGGCTGTTGAGAGCAGTACTTCCACAGTGTCAAGGCTTCGTCTCTTTCCCAATGCCCTCCCCAACCCCCACCCAGGATGAGTAGGTTGGGCTTGAGCAAGAGATTGGTAGGGGGACATAACCAAGAGAGCTGACCCAAATGGGCCAAATAGAATGAAATGAAAGTTGAGATAAAGGAGGAGGAAGGGGGGACATTCATGGTTATGGCAATTTTCTTCCCAACTATTACACATACTGACACCTTGCTTTCCAGGAAGTGACTAAACATCTGCCTGTGAAGGGAAGTAGTGACTGAATTCTTCTTTCTGCTCTGCTTGCACATGCAGCTTTTACTTCAGCTGTTAAAGAAGCTTTCATGCTCTTGCTGCTTGTCTTCTTGTCAGCCCATTCTCTTTCTGTCTCCCTCTGCATTTAATAATCCCTGTTCACTGATGTTGAGGTACGTGATATAGATATGTCAAGGAATTAATGTTCTTTAATATTCTAAACAAGCTATAAGAATACAGCGTTATGGAGCTGATGGTATAAAGTTAGTACAGGTGGTGATGGTCCCTGATGACATCTCTTCTTATCATGGTGATCAGGCTTGAAAGCTCTTTGACAAGAAAAGTTAGAACTAGTAGACTGGTTTTCTTACCCATCTTTCTTCTCTATATATGATGGGGTTTTTTTCCATTTTGCTCCCATCTTCTGTTCCCAATATTGCTTGTCTTCTTTTTGGTTTTGCCAGTCGTCATTCTTTGCATCCAGCAGGAAGTTCTGCCTGTAAGCAGTCCCTTGTCCCTTATCTGCTGCACAGTCTACCAAGTTTTTGTTACTTGGGTATATGACTGCATCCATCTTTGTTTGCCCCTAGGGTGGTCACCTTGGTCACACATTTTTGTAACATGGTTATAAATTGTGCCCGGTAATGCATAGTTTGTGAATGCTTCATGAACTAAAGGTTCAAGGTAAAGTAATGTTATTATCTACATCTTAATTAGAGAGCTTTTGATTTATAAATATCACAGACATTTTGCGTTGGCTGCAGTGGTTTCGATCACATTTGGGAATGGGAGAGATCTCAAATATACATCAGTTTCTTCAGTTTTACGAATAGCCTTCTGGGCAGAATACAGACACCCAAGGTATTTGCTTTAAATGAGAAAGTTTTCAGTGAGATCAGATACATTATTAAACACTGTATGAGAATTTTCTTGGTAGCTGAACATTGTTCACTGAAGCTCCAGGAAGCTGATTTTCATGTGTTGTGCTATTCACAGAACTACTTCCCTGATTTTCTATCATTTGGGGGTTTTTTCTTTTTTTTTTTTTAGCTACTGCTGCAAATAAACACATGCTTTCACTGAGATCTCTACAGTGATATTTTGTTCTCTTTTCAGAGAACTAAAATTTCATTTTAAATTCAACAGCATGCCTTTGCATTCCACATAATATTGCATATGGTACTATTGGATTTCATTGGTTAACAAGGTAACTGTTCACACAGTTTTTTCTGAACAGATTCCTGTTGTAGATTTTTCAACCATCACCAGAAGGAATGTAGTGACCTGGATGGACCTCACACACAAACACACAGTTGTCCAGGTCTCCAGCTGCAGGGAGTGCCTGACCCTGGCAGAGACAACATCTGGTTTTGGTGGGACCAGCTGGATGATCTACTCTGTCTGGTGGCAGAGCAAAAGGAGGAACTCAAAAAGTTAAGGAGTATCAGGGAGTGTGAGAGGGAGATAGATTGGTGGAGCCGTACCCTACCACCCCTAAGGCCAAGGCAGCAGATGGAGGCTCCACAAGAAACCTCTTGCCACCAAGCAGAAGAAGGAAACCTAAGAGATGGAGTGGAATGGAAACAGGTCCCTGCTCAGGACGGCAGGCAAATCCCCTCCCGGCCTCCCTCACCTTCCCAGCTGCCTGTACACAAAGATAGAGGTCTCTGGAACTTCAGGGCCAGCCAAATGAGGATGTAGGTGAAGGTCCACCCAGGGGGCTGCCTAGGGTGAGTTGGTCAACCCCACGCATTATGGCTGCCTCCATTAAGAAGAAAAGGAGGGTAATTGTTATAGGCGATTCCCTTCTGAGGGGAACAGAGGGTCACAATATGCCGACCAGACCCATTCCACAGGGAAGTCTGCTGCCTCCCTGGGGACTGGGTCAGAGATGTCACTAGGAAACTCCCTGGTCTGGTACAGCCCTCTGATTACTACCCGCTATTGGTTATGCAGGTGGGCAGAAACGAGGTTGTGGAGAGAAGCCCAAGAGCGATCAAAAGAGACTTCAGGGCACTGGAGCGACTGGTTGAAGGATCAGGAGCACAGGTAGTGTTTTCCTCAATCCTGTCAGTGCAGGGAAGAATAATACTGAAAGGAGCAGGAAAACTCACTGAATTAATACCTAGCTCAGAGGCTGGTGCCATCAGTGCAGTTTTTGTTTTTTTGATCATGGGGAGGTTTACACGGCACTGGGCCTGCTGGCAGCAGATGGAGTTCACCTACATCAAAGAGGGGAAAGGATTCTTGGACATGAGTTTATGGGGCTCATTGAAAGGGTTTTAATCTGGGTTCAAAGGGGAAAGGGGATGTAGCCAGGCCCACTAGAGAGGAGCTGAGGTGTGGCATGCCAAGGCGGGGGGTGAAACCGATAGTCCAGCTCAAGTGCATCTACACCAATGCACACAGCATGGGCAACAAACAGGAGAAGCTGGAAGCCATTGTGCAGCAGGATAGCTGTGACTTAGTTGCCATCACAAAGACCTGGTGGGATGACTCTTACGACTGGAGTGTTGCAATGGATGGCTAGAAGTTCTTCAGAAGGGATAGAAAAAGAAGGAGAGGTGGTGGGGTGGCTTTGTATGTTAGGGAGTGTTTTGATTGCATAGAGCTTATCAATTGTGATGATAAAGTCAAATGTTTATGGATAAGGATGAGGGGGAAGGCCAACAAGGCAGAAACCCTGCTGGGAGTCTGTTATAGACCACCCAATCAGGATGAAGTAGAAGTATTGTACAAGCAGCTGGTGGAAACATCACAATCAGTTGCCCTTGTTCTAGTGGGGGACTTAAATTTTCCAGATGTCTGCAGGAAATACAACACAGTAGAGAGGAAACAGATTAGGACGTTCCTGGAGTGTGTGGAAGACAACTTTCTCACGCAGCTGGTAAGTGAGCCTAGAAGGGGAGGGGCCTTGCTTGACCTGCTGTTTACAAGCAGAGAAAGACTGATGGGAGATGTGGTGATTGGAAGCTGTTTTAGGCTTAGTGACCATGATATGATTGAGTTCTCAATTCTTGGCAAAGTAAGGAGGGGGATCAGCAGAACCACTACCATGGACTTCTGGGGGGCAGACTTTGGCCTGTTCAGGACACTCGTTGGGAGAGTCCCTTGGGAGGAAGTCCTGAAGGGCAAAGGAGTCTAGGAAGGCTGGGCACTCTTCAAGAAGAATGTCTTGAAAGCATAGAAGTGGGCTGTCCTCAAGTGCCACAAGATGAACAGGTGGGGAAGACAACCGGCCTGGCTGAACAGGGAGCTTCTGCTGGCACTCAGGAGAAAAAGGAGAGTCTGCTGCTTTTGGACGAAGAGGCAGGTAACACAAGAAGAGTACAGAGATCTTGCCTTGCAGAGAGAAAATTAGACAAGCAAAAGGCCAGATAGAACTCAGTCTGGCCACTGTTGTAAGGGATAACAAAAAATGTTTTTTACAAATATATTAACAACAAAAAGAGAACTAAAGACATTCTCCATCCTCTATTGGATGCGGAGGGGAACATTGCCACTGAGGCTGAGGAAAAAGCTGAGGTACTAAATGTCTTCTTTGCCTCAGTCTTTAACAGTCAGACCAGTTATCCCCAGGGTATTCAGCCTCCTGAGTTGGAAGGCAGGGATGGGGAGTGGAATAAATCCCCCATAACCCAGGAGGAAGCATTTTACCACCTGCTGAGACACCTGAACACTCACAAGTCTATGGGACTGGATGGGATCCACCTGAGAGTACTGAAAGAGCAGGCAGAGGAGCTCGCCAAACCACTCTCCATCATTTATCAGCAATCCAGGTTAACCGGGGTTGGTTCCAGATGACTGGAGGCTTGCCGATGTGATGCCCATCTACAAGAAGGGACAGAGGAGGATCTGGGGAACTACAGGACTGCCAGCCTAACCGCGGTACTTGGGAAGATTATGTAGCGATACATCTTGAGTGAGCTCACCAGGCAAGTACAGGACAACCAGGGGATCAGGCCCAGCCAGCATGGCTTCATGAAAGGCAGGTCCTGCTTGACCAACCCGAACTCCTTCTATGACCAGGTGACCAGACTAGTGGATGAGAGAAAGGCTGTGGATGTTATCTACCTGGACTTTAGTAAAGTCTTTGACGCTGTCTCCCACAGCATTCTCCTAGAGAAGATGGAGGCTCATGGCTTGGATGGGTACACCCTTCACTGGGTGAAAAACTGTCTGGATGGCCAAGCCCAGAGAATTGTGGTGAACAGAGCTAAAACCAGTTGTCAGGTCTGTCACAAGCAGTGTTGCACAGGGTTCAGTACTGGTGCCAGACTTATTTAATATCTTTAACAATGATCTGGACAAGGGGATGGAGTGCATTCTCGGTACGTTTGCAGATGACAAGTTGGGTGGGAGTGTCATCTCCTTGAGGGTACAAAGGCTCTTAAGAAGGATATGGATAGGCTAGATCACTGGGCTTAACCTGGTGGTATGAAGTTGAACCAGGCCAAGTGCCAGGTCCTGCACTTTGGTCACAACAACCCCATGCAAGACTACAGGCTTGGGGAAGAATGGCTGGAGAGCTTCCCGGCAGAAAAGAACCTGGGGGTGTTAGTCAACAGGCCACTGAATATGAGCCAACAGTGTGCCCAAGTGGCCAAGGCAGCCAACAGCATCGTGGCTTGTATCAGGAACAGTGTGGCCAGCAGGAGTAGGGAAGTGGTTTTGCCCCTGTACTCAGCAACGGTGAGGCCGCATCTCAAATACTGTGTTCAGTTTTGGGTCCCTCACTACAAGAAGAACTTTGGGTTGCTGGAGCATGCCCAGAGAAGGGCAATGAAGCTGGTGAAGGGTCTAGAGCACAAGTCTTATGAGGAAAGATTGAGGGATCTGGGTTTGTTCAGTCTGGAGAAGAGGAGGCTGAGGGGAGACCTTATTGCTCTCTACAACTACCTGACAGGAGGCCTTAGTGAGGTGGGTGTTGGTCTCTCCCAAGTTACTAGTGATAGGTCAAGAGGAAATGACCTCAAGCTGTGTCAGGGGAGTTTTAGATTGTATATTAGGAAAAATTTCTTCACTGAAAGAGTGGTCAGGCATTGGAACAGGCTGCCCAGAGAGGTGGTGGAGTCACCAACCCTGGAGGTGTTTTTACAACCTTAATAATTCCATGACTCTATGCTATGAATTCTATGAAACATGAGTTCCTAATGTGAGTTGTCAAGTGTATTTTACATACAAACCATTTTTATTATTAATTGACTATATTTTTAACATCTTGATATTTACTATTTTCTGACTGTGAGCAATGCCTAACTTATTATCGACCCTCATCTCCTGATTATTTGGTTTCATCTGTACTGATTAGAAGGACTTTTTCTACAGCAGTTCTCTAAAACAAAAAAAAAAAACTCTGAAGGCATTATTCTGGGCAAAAAGTGGGGAGAAAACACCTTTGGGTTTTCCAGATTAAAAAAGGGAAGAACTTGGTTTTGGGAATAAGGACAGTCACCAACAGGCAACAACAAATAAGAGGCTACTAAAGAAGCTGGAGGCTACCAGAGTTCATGAGAGAGTAAGGATTCACCTGAAAGTGTTGAAAGAACAGAGACGTGACTACAAGACCATTATCACTTATAAAAAGTCATGGAGATTGGGAGAGGTATCTGACAACTGGATAAAAACTGGTCCAACAGACATCCTTGGTTTATCTAGGGAGCTAAACTACCATCAGCCTCACTCTTCTACTGAAAAGGTCATAGAAAATAATGTATTTCCGAACACATGCAAGATGTGAGGCTAGTAAGGAAGAGTAGCACTGATTTACGCTCTTATAACCACACTTAACAGCATGCTTGCCTTCTGTGATTAAATGTCCAGCTTCATTGACAAGAAGACGTAATGCACCTTTATCTCTATTAATACTGCTGACGCTGTTCCCACAGCATTCCATTTTGGAAGCAGGGGAGGTAGGGGTTGGATGGATGAACTGAAAAGTGTCTGAACCCCTAATCTAAAAGGCAAGTAATCAGTGGCTTGAAAGCCATTATCGAACTAAGTGCCTTAGCACTGGGGCTGATGTTACGCATTAACATTATCAGCTGCATGATTGATAAGACAACATGTGCCCTCAGCAACTTTACCTATCATACTAGTTCAGAAGAAATGGTTCGTATGTCAAATGGTAGCAGGTCAGTTCAGACTGATCAGGAACAGCTTAAGAACCAAGCCAGAGATAGAACCAGACCACACCAGAAAATTCCCGATGTTCGAGAGGAAGATAAGAAATCTCTAGAACAGGCTTATACATCAGGGCAGGCTGGGAACTGACTGCTTCACTAAGCCCTTCTGAAAAAGACAGAGTTGATCACAATGGATGCCAAGTTCTACATAAGCCACCAGTGTACTTTCATGATTAATGAAAGCAGAAGACAGACTGACCTACACTAGGAGGAGTGTAGCCAACAGATTTAATGATGTTACTGTCCTTTAGGTGATAGGGTCTCACCTGGAATATTTTGCCTGGTTTTGTACACCATGCACACTAAAATCAGGAGAGGGTTCAACAGAAGTTATTACGGTCAAATGACCTCAAAGGAGATTTAGAAGAAGCTGGACTAGTTTAACCTGTTGAAGAAGAGAACATCAGATCTCCAAATAATTGGGAAGGTGTTAATAATGTGATGGAGCAGAACTGTTTTAGATAGTGGTTACTGATACAAAAGGTACTGAGGCCACAAGTTTTGTCTTGAAATTTTCAGTCTGGATATTAGTAGCAAAAAAGTCATGAGGACAGTAATGCAACACTGGAAGAGAGTACCCAGAAAGTTGTGCAATCCCCATCCTTTGAGACTTTCAAGACAAAGGCCTGTACAACTTTAAATTTTAAATTTTAAATGAGTGAAAAAAACACTGTACTTTAAAAAATTCATTTAATGCTAGCATAGAATTGGCAGTTTTACTTCATCTTAAAAACTTTTGTAAAATCAAGGAAATATCTCTTGCCAAGTTCCAAGCTTATGTGATGCATATCACACTACATGGTTAACACGAAACAAACAGAATAATACTATTTATAGACTGATATTGTTTGTCTAACATATTGTAACTCCTGTTACACAAAGAAAAGGCCCAGATTGAAGGAATTATTTTTCAAGACAGACTATAAAAACTTGCAGTACATTCTTCTTGAAAATTTAAATACTTTAAAAATAAAATCTTTAGGCTAAGAAATTTTATTATATATCCAAAGTATAATATTTGATAATCCAGAAGCATATTTTATCAAAAAAGTGAAATTTTTAAGCCAAACCAGTTCTGATATTTTTTACTTCAGTCATGACCACATTCTACAAATTTTACAAACAAGACTCCAAGTGTGACTTTTCTGAGACTGACAAGTGAATTTATGCATATCTATGCAAGATGTTGAAATAACATTACCACTCCAAAGAAGAGAGCTGGGACAAGCACAAATTTTTTTCAGCAAAAGTTTTCAGAATCTTCAGTTCATTAACATATATGCTATTTAGCAAAATAATAGCACAAGTAGTCATAGATAGTCACAAGTAGCCCCTTCATTATATTAAGTAAAAATTCATCTGCTTGCTGGTTGCCTGTTTTCTTTCAAGGTTTCTTTTGGTTGATATAACTTATAGATAAATATTTTCTATTACTTCCTTTCTATTTTCTCCTGTCAAAGACACATCTAATGCAAAATACTTATTAAAATTAAATAGAGGAATAAAAAAGAATTAGCAATATTATTTAAATATATCTATATAGGCAACAAGGTATGAAAGGTTCTTTAAACAAGACACTGCTTCACTGACACTCTGGTATTGCCCCAATATATCAAGGAAGTCGCACAGAGCTACCATAAGCTGTGTCGAGTTTAATTCAGTCTAAGACCAAATAAAGGGAAATACATTTTGCTGTGGAAGTCAAAATAATAAATGAGACCTGAACTAAGGTGCCTGGTTCTGTACTGTGCTTTAGCCTTCTAGCGCATATAACCTACAACACTGATACTTCAGTTTAGGTATTTTTTTAATTCGAAATTTCCAGAAATACTGGTTAATGTACATAGTCTCTAAATTCTCATTAGTGTTATTGGTAAATGTCTAAAGTAAGTATGAAACATGCAATTTACAAAATATGGAGTATGGGGATTGTAGCTTAGCAATTTAAATTCACATATTGTAGTCCTACTATTCCCGGGAGGCCTGGACCGCTTTACCTTGTTTCTATAATGAGAATATACTGACACATTTTCATTATTAGATCAAAGGAGTAGGGCATTACACAAAGCAAGCTGCAAATGAAATAACAAAATTGGCTGGAGTACACACGTTCATTCTAATCAATTATCATTCTGTTTTTCAGAAATCAATAAAGGAAATGGAAAAAAGGAGACAGAGGACCTGAAATTAATACAGTTTGTGAAATGTGGCTTAAAGTATGTTCATTTATATACAGTTGACTGGAATGAGTGAACTGTAGATTTTATAATTGGAAGGTCTTTTGAAAAATGACTATTCAATATTTAGAGCACTTTTCAAAAAAAATGTTTAACTCACATTCACTCTATATTGAAACAAACTATATTTAAATTGTTATTTTATGTTGAAATATGCATGATTCATAGCTAAGAACTTCCACTTACTAAAAAAAAAAAGAAGGAAAGGAGGAAAGAAATCCAGACTTACTAAATTATTAGCCTAGTTTTTATTTCTTAAGGCTGATGAAGAAGTCCTTTTGAACTGATTGAGTCTGTGGATTGCTTTCTTTTGGATAATGTGATACAAAGTCAATTGGGGGCAGATAATTTGATTAATGTTCATTACTATTGTCATAGGCTGTGACACATCACATGAACTCTTTATTAGTAAGCAGCAAGAAACAAATTTGTGAGATCAGCCAGTGTCAATAGAAGTTAATCAGTTTTCATATATTCACAGGCTAAACCTTCTCTGCCTTTAGGACATGATCTCAAATCACTTACGTAAGATCATACTGAGGGAAGCAAGGACACAGTAAATGGTTTTCTTGATTCTTTTGACTATAATAGTCTAAAGTTTAAATGAGATTATTATATTGATCCCTAGGAAGAACACCCATGTAACCCATAGAAGAGATTTTGTCACCTCTTCTAGAGATCAACCTGTAATAACTGACGTGAGTCGGGGGAAAAAAAAAAAGCCCAAACAAACCCAATAAAACTTTGCAGTCAGCTACTTTTACTGTTTCATGGTTATCAAAGTAATGCCATGGTGGATAGCTTTATACAGAATATAAAACTGATGCAATTTTCTTAACCACAGAATGGCATTTTTATTGTTATTAATTACATTTTACCATCACACAAAGAGAATACACCCACATAAAAAAGAGAGTGTTCAAAATATATCTTATGTTATACATATGTGTTAGCCAAGACTGAGTCATGTGGCCTAGATAAAAGGATGAGTCCAGTCGGAAGAGGCAAAAAAAAGTGCTCTAGAACTGACAAAAGATAATCAACACTGTACTAGAACCAAATAAAGTCCTGGGCCTGTGTAAGCAGTTTTTGTATCATTGACTTTAAAAAAAGGAAAAGAAAGAACTCTTTTTGAAAATTTGTCATAACAATTTACAGATGTTCTTTATAGAACTAATCTACATTTTCTAAATTGGTACCATTAGCAGCACCTTCATCCACAGAATTTTGGTCTGTAGTGCCCCAACCCAAAGACAGAAGAATAAAGTGCTGTGTTCCTGAGGAGGGGGAGGAATAGGAAGGGTGGGGTGGGAATAGGAACACATCCATGTGGGCAGGTCTGTGGTGGTACCCACCTCTGTGTAAAGACAAGGTAGTTGCTAATGAATATAATTTGTATTTGGAAGGAAGAACAGCGTTTACATACACTAATTAACTAAGCAGTGGATTTCTGGGTGTAACTTGCCAGGTTTCAAAACCAAACTGTAAATACACATAAATGAGTAAATTATGGTTCCAAGTTTCATTAAAGGTTTATACTGTCATTCTGCATGTGCCTAACTATCCAGAACAACCTTGAAAGATTTGTAAACCACAGACAAGGTGGAATGAACCTTAAGAAGGAGAGAAATGTTCCCTCTAAGGAACAAACTGGGCGCATTTAAAAAAAAACTTGATTATACAAAAAGGGCAGAGCATAAATTAAAGGCCCCCAGGGGCAGCTCCAACTTGCAGCCAAAACCAAGTTTTGCTGCTTTACTCTGTTGGGTAGTTTCTAATTGCACACTGCAATGAAAATCGTTTATAACTAGAAAGGTCCCATAACAACATGGCAAAGGCACGGGGGCTGCAACATAATATTAGAGAACACTTACCCTGTGGGCAATCACTAGTAACTGAGGAAGATAATAACTGCTCAGCTACTCTGAAATAATTTACTCATAAAAGAATCTTCATTAAAATAACATTAAGGAGTATTTTCAATGTGGCGTGCAGGGACTTAGCTGCGTGATTCCTTTTAATATTAATGGGAATTGCATGGCTAAACCCACACACACTGCAATGAAAATCTGCACTTATGGTTTTAACAAAAAATCCATAGAAGGAAACAAATTCAGGTGAAGGCTTCACTCTGTTGTGCCCTGTTATTGCTGATAATACAGTATGTAAGATTAGTGCATAAGAATTGTTACGTCTGTAATAAACATGCTGCTGCACTTAAGCTCTTAATAAAAGAAGTTAAGGAGAGGAGGGAAGGCTTACCTCTGTGGTAAAGCAGTGATTAAATAGAAAGAACAAACCTGGATGGAAATTTATAATTCTGCAATCTGAATTGTTTGTATAATATGCTGCAGCTCAAATGTGCTGGTAAGCTATAAAATAATTATTGATTGTTCCAAAGGAGAGGAAGTTGAAAATATCAATAGCAAGAGAAATTGTGACATTTGGTAGAAAAAGCCCTTTTGGTCAGACAGAAATTAGAAACACCATCCTTTAATGAGAATTTTAATGTAACCCTTGGAGGCCACCTAGAAGCTGACACAAAAAACATGGGACCCCTGGCAAGGCCTGTTTGGTTTTATTCTTCTCAGTTATGCTACCCTAGACTGGCATAAAGATGACTAATTGGGCCAGTATGACACAGACTTCTCATCACAAAGCTGGAAAATAATTTGGTTAAAGAAAAAAAAAAGGGCTATGCAGTGACAACAAAGAAAGAGCCATATCTGAACTTCATCCAGACCAATAACATACAGATTGCAAACAGGGAGAGGAAAAAGGAGCAAGTCCCATAAAGACAAATTTTTAATCCATTTTAGCTGGTAACTGGTACTTTCATCCTCTTAGTGAATATCAGAGATATTTGTTCTCCACTTTTATTTCATCTTGTACCTTCAAGTTTTGTTTTGTGAGCAGTATTGGAGGTTTCTTTTTTTTTTTGAGTGAATGTGAGAAAGATTATTTTGAGGCTTAAAAATTTCAGTAATGTCAATTATTTATAACAAGAATGCCCTGAGACAGAATTTGGGTCCAGTTTTATCAGATGAAGAATACCCTCAGTTGGAGTAATTGGAATTTGAAGACACGGACATTATAAAGCAAAAGATTTTCAATTATAATCACACTTGTAAGAACACCTCTATTTCCAGGAGGCAGTAATGTGAAGAGGAAGCTCTGCATATAAAGCTTTTATTATACCTTTTATTTTTTAAAGATTGTTATGAGAGCTTAACATTACTTTTAAATGATTGACACAATAACCATTCCATTTTAATTGGCACTTCTGTGATTTATCACTATATCATGTCAGGAACACCCCATTAGGCCATTTGTAAGTGAATAGCAGGGTACCGTACATCTGACAATACTTGAAGACTTCTGTTGAAGGCTCCTATTAAGAAGAGACACCTACTAAGGGAGTTCATGTCCCCATTTGATCTAACTACGGAATTTGACTGAATTGTATCCTTCCCTCCTGAGCAGAAATATAATCCTTGCCACCCCTTGCTATAACATTGCCATGTTTTCCTGTTCTACAAGGGCATGAATAACATTATTTCAGTTTCTAAACTGAGAAGACCAGGAAGCCTAATCCCACTGAGAGTAATTGTATTGATTCTCTCAGCTTGTTACATCCACTCTAATCAGAACAGTCTTCTCAGTCCTCACCAGTACCATAACACCTGAGGTAAATAAGGAACCATATCAAACGTTGGTTTTAGATCAAGGGTGGAGTTTCCTGGTACTAAGGTTTAAAAATTTATTAAGTTGGCACCACTGACACTGTCGTGGCTCTCATACAGAATGCATTTCCTTCTAAAAGCTGTTCAGTCAGATCCTGTGGAGGCAACAACCAAGGGGAGCCTCTAAATATTGCTTCAAACCCCTAGCCCCCTTCTTAACTTAATGTTCTGTTTACCATCCCACATTCAGGTGCTAAAGACTAATGATTCTCAGGAGCATCTGAATTACTCCATTTTAAACAGCTGCATTGTTCCAAATCTTTCTAATATGCATCTGATATTGCTATTTCAGGATTTTGTGGTTCTAATTTTAGAAAAGCAATTAATCTTGACAAATTGTGATACATGCAGTCTTACCTTAGTATTTTGATTTGGCCCAAATGATTTCTTTTCAGCTCCTACATTGCATATTCCATGTTTTACATCTGCAGCTGTTACTCCATGTGCCATCTGTCTTTATCAACACTGATGTACACAGATGTGCTATTGCTGTGTGAATGTTAGAGATCAGCTTAACCTTTCCTATTACTAAAAATCTTAATAATAATAATAATCATAAAGAATTGAAACAAGTCAACATCTAATATTTACACTAGTTTGTTTCAAGTGGGTTTTTGTAGGCTTTTAGCATTCTAAAAGGTGTGGTTTTAGTGAAAAAAATCTAAGAATAAAATTTCCACCCAAAATACAAATATATATTGCATAGTTAGAAATTACATAACCTGTAAACTGATTCAATGACAGAAAGAAAATCTAAAACTATTTAAAATACTGGTGTCCTAATTTCACCTGGGATAGTGTTAATTTTCTTTGTAGTAGCTAGTATGAGGCTATGTTTTGGATTTGTGCTGAAAACAGGTTGACTATGTGGAGATGTTTTAGCTGGTGCTAAGTAGTGCTTACACTGGTCAAGAATTTTTTGCAGCTTCCCATGCTCTGCCAGGTTCACAAGAAGCTGGGAGGCGACACAGGCAGGACAGCTGACCCCAACTGACCAAAGGGATATTCCATACCATATGGTGTCATGCTCAGCATGTAGAGCTGGGGGAAGAAGGAGGAAGGGGGGGATGCTTGAGCTGATGGTGTTTGTCTTCCCAAGTAACTGTTACACTTGATGAAGCCCTGCTTTCCTGGGATTGGATGAACACCTGCATGCTGATGGGAAGTAGCGAGTGAGTTCCTTAGTTTGCTTGGCTTGCATACACAGCTTTTGCTTTACCTATTAAACTGTCTTTACCTCAACCCATGATTTTTCTCACTTTTTCGATTCTTTCCTCCACCCCACCAGGGGGGAGTGAGCAAGCAACTGTGTGGTACTTAGTTGTCAGTTGGGGTTAAACCACAGCAGTCCTTTTGGTAATAGTAATGCTATGATCGGGGGCATTTCAAGGTTATTTTCTAACTACTTATTATTGGTTTAGTGCCAGTAAGCTATTCTGTCAAAAGTCAGAGTTTTAATAAAAAATAAACACCACAAAAAGAATCTTGCCAAAAAAGTTAATATAACAGTGCCTTAGAATCGATGCATGTTACTGCAGTTCTTTACAAAATTATTCTTCATCCCTGTGTATAGAAATGTGTAAACATACATGTAATATGTAGAAAGTTGAAATTGAAGGTAGCTTTATCATAAATCACTGCTCCAGAATTACATCACAGAAATAGGAAAAAATCTTACGTGTTAGCTGTATGTATATGTGTTTTAGTAATGGTATACCCATGATACCAACATATGGATACTATACACAGTCTCTTTGTCACACTCAGTTTTCAAACTCCGTTGCAACAAAGCAAAACAAGTATGAAACTCCTAGACCAAAAGGCATGGATTAAAATATATTTTAAGTGATTGTAAGTAACTAAAACATGGTTAGAGTCCCGGAGAGTCTGATCTCTGTTTTTCCTATTGTAGAAGTAAGGATGATCAAGATGGACACTTACCTAATATATATTTGTAACTTCCCTTATTAAAACAAATGGGTCATTTTCCACAGCAAGTATTTTAGCTATATTCAGATTTATGAAAATGTAAAGGTGTTTTCAGGTATTTGCAACTCTGTAGTCATGAGTTGCAAAGAAGTATTTGTATAGATACACAGGAAAACACACTTGCATACAAGTATACTAGATGTACTACCATACGCTTGTACCCAAATAGGGTGTCTGTAGCTTACATATACCTTTATAGGCTTTTGCCAGTAACAGAAGTATGACAGTTCACCCACTTGTAAAAATGGTGGTATTATTTAGCACCACAGTATTTCAGAAACAGAAGCATAAGGGGCTGCTGGAAAAAAAGAAATTCCTCAGATACTCTCTACTCCCTTCATACATAGTAAGGTAAAACTATATCAGCTGTGGATGCATTGGAGAAAAAAAATATAGATTAACCTACAGCATATAATTCTGATATTATTCAATGCCAGTGTATCTGAACTTGACGAGTTAAGAGCAAACCACTAGGATATTTTTCATCTGAACCTGAACCTGAACACCACATATGACTTCTAATATAGAGCTGCGATCTGGCTTGTAACACTGCATTATTTTTCAAAGCTCCATCCTCTTAAAACATGTATACATACACACACACACACACACACAGAGTTCATTTAAAAACACTGCATGACTGTCTGCTTTCCCAAAAACAACCATAAATCTTTGGGTAAAGTATTTGCACTTACACTCTTTTCTATAAATTTTTAACATTTCTACACATTGTCTCCCCTTAGCTTTAATATAGAGAGCAAAGAATGTGGTCATTGGTATATTTCTCCTTTGCTGAGAAACATTATTGGAAAATATGATGGAGGTAGTCTTGCCACTTCTGTGTCTTTAATTCTACTGCCAAAGAAAAGAAAGCATATTTCAGGACAAAGTACATGCAGAAAGATAAAAACAAAGCTGTAGGAAAGCAAATAGCCATCACTCCAGTGCCATCAAATGTACGTCAACCCAGCCCAATCCAATCTTAAAGATAGATATTATTCATGTAGAGGAATTTTCTTATGATTAAATTTTTCTAAAAATTATTTAAATACTAAATAAGGAATGACTGAGCTCAGGTAGTTATCTTTATGTTCCAATGTACCTGGTGAAAATGGATCTTCTGTAATGTTTTGCAGTTTTTATCTTGCACTACAGAGGAGATTCTAAGAAACTTGGACAAAGTACAAACCAGATATCCAGTGTAAAAGCTTTCACCTTTTTGTGTTTTTTTTCTTGGCTTTGGTTTATATTATGGTTTTCTATTCTATTCTATTTTCTTATCTTACTTCATTTCAGGTTTTCATTTTAAAAACCGTAAAAATTGTTAGAATCTAGAAAACAATCTTTCTCTAAATTAAATACCGCTTCTAAAGGTATACATTTCTAGCCAGCATGTGTGAAGATGTATGTGAATACAAGCACACATTTACATAAACACAAATATACTGCTTGATGTTCCACATTAATTGGTTTAAATATGAAATAAGATTTAATAGCATAGCTAGTATTGTATAGTATTTGACAATGTATTGTCATAATAGAGGCTTTCCAAACTGCTGGGGCCACTCTCAGTCTTAATTGTTATGTGTTTCATTACTCAGTTCCTCTCTTCTACCATTTAGGAAACAGAGAAGATGAAACCATGCATTACAGAGACGGAGATAAATAGACACCTAATAGGTGTCTATATTATGAGTTAAGTTATAAAGTTTTTATTTCAGCAGATTTGAATGAATATTGCCTCAATCCAGGAAGCTGCTATGATGGCACAAAAAAAGCAGGGCTTTTTTCATAATGTGTTCTTCTCACCCACTGCTGACTTTCAGCTCAGCCTAATTTCCCTCCCGTTCTGCCAGCAATATGATTCTTCAAAGGACTCTGCTGTCCAATATCTCAAATTTGTGATTTTCTCTCTTTTCTGTGCCAGCCACTCTACTGCTCCTGCATTTGCTCGCTCCCCATTTCCACACACACTCTCTCTAGGTCTCCTACTGCCAAGAAGTGAATAGAGAGACATCGAGGCACTGCTTCCCTTTTTTTATCATAGGAAGTCTGTCTCTTCCTCACCCCCATCTTTCTCAGCAAATTAATACCAGCCTGACAGAAGAACATGTTATAAAGAGGTACAGGTTAAGTAGCTTTTTATTTTCCAGGAAAAACTAAAAATCTCTGGAAACCTCCATACTGTATAAAATTATAATACCTAACCTGTTACGCTGCCAAACTCTTATGCTTAAGCCAGTGGATTCCCAATAAGATATTGAATATCCTGATCTTAATCTTGCTTATGTTTGTCAACACTGTATGTGTAAAACAAAAATTTCTCAAATATAGTTTCCACTGTGCAGTTTTCAACCTCTTCCTCAAGTAGAAACAAAAAATGGCACTCTATGTATGTCTGAGATGCATCTTTTGAATCCGAGGGACCATGTATCTTGTCACAGGAGTTCTGCAGAATGATAGGAGAAGCAGCAACCAATATACCTGGGGGTAGACAGAGGAGAAGATTAGGAACAGGGAAAAAGTTTGTGAAGAAAAAATATCAGCATGATCAGAAATAGATGGAAAGTGAAGACTGGGAAAGAGTGAAAAAGAAAGCTCCACAGAAGGAATAAGAATGTAGAAATAAGAATAAACATAATAATGTGCAGATATAGAATAAGAAATCAGAAGGAAAGGATTAGGAATGCACAGGAAGAAGAAGAAAATGTAGTCCATGGAAAAGCACAGCTTTAAAATAACAGAGCACTGCATTACTTGATGGGTAAAAAATATCTTTGCAGATACAGAAGACATAGCTAGTTTTAGCAGATAGAATTTTATCTCATTTTCTTACCTTTTGGAGGTTCGCTCACCAGTCATTTGCTAAAATATGATTACAAGAACCCTATATATTTAGTACGGAAGGCAATATTCATAATATATAATTTGTTAGAAATATCTTTGTGTGCATACCTCTACTGTCAGTTACTTTTGATCTTAGTATTTCAGAATAGTATTTTCCAGGCAGAAGACCGTATTCCTACTGTGTAAGACTTGTATATTGCATAGAAAATGGATAGAAAATAGCAGTTCAGCAGCTGCAGCAAATCAACAGTGTTCTGATGTTGCCTATGACAATGGATGTTCCAGATGGACTATTTTATATACCACTCTAAATAAACTTGTGTGATAAGGAAACGGACACAGATGATTATGGCCATTGTCACATCCTACTACTACTTCAGGTCTCATTTTTTCCTCAAAAGCCTACAGAAAACACTGAAAGATGGCACTGGAAACCTGAAACTTTGCCATGTGAATTCCCCCTGCTTAATGATACCTGCTAGGAAGAAAAGAAGAAATAAAAAAGAAAGAAAACCAAACAAATATCAGGTACATTAATGTACCAATGTGCCATTTCTTATTTGGTTCTACATATGCGCTTGTATCTTCGGACCTTAGAATGCACTCACTGAGGTCGACAATGTATAGCCTCTTAAAAGAATTATATTTCTCTCTTCTCCTTACCCAGCTTCTATCCTAATATAATGCCATATAATCTAAAGTAAATACACCCCATTGTAATACGTAGGTGTAATCCAGAAAATAATAAGAAGTACCTACTCCAGTTATGGACTGTATATTTATCTTTTTCTGAATGCTGAATAAATTCTGATTATACCTATAGAAACATGCTATGGCCTTTTGATCAAATCAAGCAGATTCATTCAAGTGTTTCACCTGTGGTAGCATAGACCTGTTATTGCATTACAGTTCTGAAATTATCAGATCTAACAGTATAATGAAACAAAGCACACTTCTGCCAGCTAACAGCTAGAATAAAAGCAAATTACATGATTTTGGGATAAATAACAAACACTACCTTGATAATTTTTCATGCAAAAATGTCTCTTCCTCTGAAACACAAACTTGAATAAGGCTGGGGGATGACAACAGACTTAGTTGGGAAGGTTTTCTGATTCAGATTGGGGTTATTTTCCTTGTGTTACTTCTGATTTTTTTTTTATTCAGTGCCACAGGGAGCCATTTGAAAGACCAAAATTATGTGAGATCCTTAATTTGCAAAGTAATTCAATTATTGGATAGTGGAAATATCATAGTAAAACCAGATTACATTTTAATTTTGCCACAATAATTGGCTCCCTGAGGCAAAAGATACTCAGAAGAAACATTAGCATGACCACCAATATACTCAAGTTTACCCAGAAGTAAATCCCAGTCAAAATAGTATTTGATTTATTCAGATTTAAACACAAAACCTAAAAGAATGTCTACCCTGGGAGATTTGCACTGCCATTATTAATTAGAAATACAGTATTAGCACCATTGCAGAAGTAAAGTGAACCGTTTTCCTCCTGTCATCCCCCTAGTGATGAGTGAGTACACAGGTGTTTACATTTCTCCGTCCTAATCCAGCAACCAGTGATGAAATAGAGAAGGCCATGTGCAACACGAAATTATCTGTAAGGGGAGAATAAATGTAGAGATCTGTAGGGTTTTAAAGATTATTTTGACAGTCTTTTTAACAATTGTGCATAGGAACAATTGTTTAGAAACAGTTCAGGAATCAGAAAGCATTTTGACTGGGAAATGAATCTGGGCTTCCTTTATCAGTATCACTTTTCTGTCACACTTCACACAGAACGACATTGACAATATCCACCAATCAGTACTGAAGCATCCGTTTTCATATCTTCATAATAGGGCAGGAATAAGCCACTGGTGGGGTGGGTGTGTGTGGGGAAAACAACCAAAAAAAACCCCAAAACCCCAATGATCCAAGAAACCATTCTCCTGTAGCTTTCCATCTTTCTGTAGACAATGCATTCTGGACACCAGTAAGGCCTAGCAGGTGCTACAATGCTCCCAGCGTAAACATTATCTTACTTGCTTTGATGGAGATTTACTGCAATCCAAGTGAATCCAGGGACAAGGAAAATTTCCTTTTTTTTCGATTTTCTGAGCAAAGATACTGAGAAATTTACCACTAAAAATAAATGTAAATTTTTCAAATTTGTATGTGCACTGAGGAATATGCATCTTTCTTCCCAGAAGCAACATTGTGAAGAAAGCTTGTAAATAGTTTTAGAGTCAGATGAGACAGACCATGAGAACTGTATTGGAAAGCTTAAAAAGGTTTTGTGTTTTGTATATGCTGACCCACTGTTTTAAAACATTAAAGAAAGGAATAATAGCAATAAAATTCCTTCCCTTGTATTAAACAAGAGGGAGGCCTGGGAGGCGAGAAGGTGAGGAAAGGGGAAGTGAGAGTAAAAGATGAAATATTAATAGGACAGAAAAGTGCTTATAAAAGACTAAAGAGGAAAAATTAAGGGAATAGAAAGGACAGAAAAAATGGATAGCTGGGGAAGCAAGATGAAATACCATCTAGTCGTCAAAAAAGCACAGTATGAAGTCCCTCTAAATCATGCCTTCAGATGTTATTTTTTAAAATGAAGCTTATATTTTTTTCTAAGATTGTTGACTTCATTAAGCATTCAATTTGAAATGGAAGAGGAGGCCAAGGACCAACTTTTTTCCTACAGCACAATTGTGTATAACAACTCTTCATCCTCTTGTCCCCTTTCCCCTTTCCCATAATTTATAATACCTTAATTCTGTTGATACTGAAATTGAAATCTCTAGCTGTGATTATCTTGTTTTTCTTGGGATTTTTTTCTTCTTTGTTTTCCCTTAAGGGAAAATCCAGGCCAAACTGGATGTTAATGGTTTATCTACCAATCTAAGTTCTCTAAAACACCCTATATTTTCTTGGGTAGCTCTATCTTGGTAACATTCTCCACCAGTTTATGCAGAAATATTTGGTGCTGGAATACAAGGATCAATTTTCAGCTCTCAAAATTTCAGTGTCTTCCAGCGCACACACTGTACACCATATTTTGTTATGTTGTACTTTGGCATGCGGAAAATTACTGTGGGGAATGTGTTATGCTACAGAAATAGGTGACCCTTTCCTTCATTCAAATGCTTGTTCAATTACTATTTTATGAAGTAAAATCAGTAAAACGATGCTAAATTTTAGCAAACAAATGCTCCTTAAACAGCAACAACAACTATTAGCACAACACACATACCACCTTCCACTCACCCTTGACCCATCACTTTTACAGGCTATCTACAATCCACTGCATGGCTTCCCAGAAGAAGTCTCCAACACACACTCCCCAATGGGTGACATGCTCCAATCAGCCATAAGGATGGAGTGGTGGTGCTTCTGACTATATTTGTGCACTACGTTTTGTTTATGCTATCCAGGCTGCAATGAAGACAAGGAGATGGCTCTGATGCTTCCTGTCTTGCATCTCCTCTGCTCCCCACACTGCCAGGCCTGTTGGCAGGTGGTCCTCTGGGGTTTTTGGTGCACCTTTCCCTACTCTCAACCCCAAATATTCATCACCCAAGATTTATAGTGCCAGTTGCCTGATCTCAACTTTGTGTGGCTGCCCTGTCGACATTACTTTTTATGATGTCACCCAATCATTAGTCACTTCATCTACTTTTCCTAGTTATTTCCCTAGGTTACTTCTGTTACACTCAAAATCCTATTATGAGCAAACACACTCTATATAAAGCCAAGAATTTATTGTTAGCAAAACTGAAACCCTAATCCAAGAATTATTATTATTCCAGACCTAGTAATTATACAAAAAGAAAGAAAAGGAAAAAAAAAATAAAAGGAATGCTACTATACAGGAAAAAATAACAGTAATAATAATAACAATAATACAGTTAAATTTGTTATATATACACCTCCTAGTAACTCTCACTTTTCCTGGTGTCATGCTTACTTTTGCACTGCTCCTCTTATTGTTCTTATTTTCTTATTGTGTCTTTTGTTCATGGCATCACCCTGGTGTTATAAGAAGGGGAACAGGAGAGGAGGTGTGCAACAAATTATCATCAGCTTGAGTCCTTCAACCAGGAATATCATGTTGATATAGGTGGTTTCTTCTTCCTCAATCTAGGATGTGCCTGAGGTCATTTTTATGTTTGCTAACATGTTTTTAGATCTTGGTTTCTTTGCTGGTCTTCAAGTTCATGTTACATCTGATTTTACTACATATGGTGCCTTTTGCATATGTCAGGCATGAATTTTCACCTTTGTTTCCACCTCAACTTGACTTTTTCAAGTCCTGGCTTGCAGTTCTCTAGTGGAGCACCGGAACACTGTTTTTAGCTATAGGGTCTCCATTGCCAAGCCTGTCCCCTCTGCTTACCAGCCTGTGCTTTTCTACGCCACCTCCTGTGTTTCCACTTCTCAGAGTGATAGCCTCTGAAAGCTGACCTAGGTGCAGCTAAGTTTGACCTGTCAGTTGTGTTGTAGTTATCGCCTCAGGAAACAGTGAATCAGATGGATGTCTGTTTGTCAGTTAAATATTTGGGTTTAATGATTATATACTGTCCTACATTAGTACAAGAGATGTGAGTAAGCTCCTGTATTAGACTTCCAGCTTTATAAAATGTCACAGCTCTCTTGAACTGGCTTATGATATTAGAGTCCTTATTTAATCTAATCCTATACAGCAAAATTAAAGATGTTTATGTGGGGGAAAGTAACTTCTTTTTAAAGGATGAAAAAGATACTGGTATAAAATTTCATCAATTCCTTAGGAATCTGTTCTTATTTTTTAATTATTTTCATGGGATGTAACAAAAGTTTTCAAGTTTTTTGCTAGACTCCCAAGGCTTACAGCAGCGTTACTCATGGGTAGGTACCAAGTTTCTTGCAAGGCCTGCAAAAAAGGCATCAGATGTTCTTGATCCACCTCAATCATTTTATACTGATTGTGCTGGCATGTAAAAAAAACATGGAATGCACCACAGCTGGCATGTTAATTGTTTACCACCTGATGATGTTGACATTATAATTTTTCTCCTTTTACTCATAGTAAACTAGTGCCATACACCTCCTTATGATGAGATAAAACTCTAAATTTATATAGAATTTATACTAGCTAGATTTATTTTGTGCTGACATAAAATTCTAAATATATATATGTTCGCTATGTACAATGAGTGATGTCCAAGATATCAGGCAATCCAGTCACAACATTCAACTTCTTATTTTCTCAATAGAATTTATGGGATGGCTAAAAAGTGAAAGCATGACAGGTGCTGCCTCACATTTTTAAGACTAAGCAGTGTAGATACCATCATTTGGCCATATGACAGCAATATTTCTTGCCAGCACCTCAAGTGATTCACTACTTAAATAATTAATTGGTTTATTATTTTTTGTGTGTGCAGGATTAGAACACTAAACACTTAATAAAAAATGTATTTCCAGTCTGTTAAATTAAAGAATGTAACAACTTTGTGTTTTACTTAGGCAAAAAGGGCATACTTTTTGCCATAATGGCAGAGGAAAAAGGAGTATAATCTTCAAAGCCAACAAAGATGTATAACCTCAGGGAACAATAATATAAAAATCCATGTGATTTGAAAGAGGCTAAGATAAATAGGATAATAGAGAAATCTGTATATTTTTATAAACCTTAGTGTACAAATTTTAGTGTACAGATTTTAGTACAGAATATTATTCCTGTTTTTATGCATTTATGATCAAGCTTTTCCATAACTTTAAGTTTTGCTATGGTTAAAAGCAAAAAACCCTTATGTGCTGACACAAACTGTGCATGTAAAAAAAAATCTATATGCCAGTTATTAGAGAGAAGTTAGACATTTATACAGTGTTTGAATATTTTTATATCAACCACAGTACCACTGGCATATGAATTTAAATGGGGTAGTAAAAACAAAACCTAAAAATTACAAGCTAAAAAATCAGACAACCGAGTCACCAAAGCAAATAATGTGAGAGGGAACTGAGGTAAGGCATGCAGGCAATCTTTGAGGCAAATGAGGAATTTGCCTCCTGAATGATATTTAGCTGACAGAGCCGTCCTGGGAAGCTGTCCAAAGTGGATCCATGTTTTCAGGATTTACTGAGTACTGTGTATAGGCTCCTCACTCAGTTCAGTCAATTCATTTGAGTCTTTGTGTAAATAGAACAGCAGAAGTGCACTGCAACCAGCAGAGACACTCTTTCATGAAGTGATATCTTAGGTTCACCAGGCATGAAAATACCAGCTGAACAAGGTTTCTATGACTGTGTTAACTGTGGTTTTAGAAAAAGTATAAATAAAAAATACAACTGATATGACTTCAACATAAATATGTAATCATATTCAGTTTTGTGAATAGTGTTTCAGCCAGAACACTATTTAAGCAAGTAAAAAAATCTAAATATATGTCTAAATGTCTTTAGCCTGTGCTTCTGAGTCTACCAGTTGTGCATATTGCGCACAGTTTCTCTTTGAACTGTTACATTAGCTCCAGTTATTTTGTACTGTATAAAAATAAGATCACACTTTCGGTTCCTTCAGGATATACAGTAGCTTGTGGTACAGGTGTGCTTTGGAAGACAGGGCTCAATTTTTTTTGTTTGTTTCTGTTATTGCTGTGCAGTTGGTATTGTTTTACTAATAAAAAAAAGTCTGTAGACATGAACAACAGAATATTGTTTTCTGGCTTCTTAAGGAGCATAGGAAAAATTTTGTCTAAAATGTTTGTGAAAGATTTACTTACATTGTTGGAAAAATGACCAGAGGTTCCCCACTTTCATCCACATGCAAAAGGAAATGTGAGAGCAACTGTGTCTTCTACTTGATTGGCCTTCATGCTTTAGCTAAAGGTCAACTTTAACAGGACGTGTACCTAACATTACTGATATCTGTTATTTCTGCAGTGACCTAAGGAATTAACTACTGTGTATCTCTTCCTTTAGTTCTATAAAGCTTAGACAGATGTAGTCCTCTTGCTTCCAGTTCCAGTTTTGACTCTCTGGTTCAGTTTGGGATTTTTTTGTCTAATAACTAAGTCAGAATGTAATTCTCACACACACCAGCATACGCACCCTTTTTAATATAATAATATACCCATTAATGTTCAAATTATGTATGTTGCTGGGTTCAGTAATCTCATTTTAGAACTATCAGCTGTGGAGAGACAGAGATATAGAAGGGTATCCTACATAATACATTATGATTCAGAAAGTAATTTTTACTTAATCATAAACACTCTATCATCCTGACTCTCAATATGTTTCTTAAAACTTTAGTGTCTGATCTGAAATGTGTGTTTAGATAATGCAATAATTGGCAGATACATGCCTGTATTTAACAGTATGTACTCTAATATTGGCAGCTGTTCAACTATTTGGAATCAGCATTATAAACAGGTGCATATAATGTAGTTATGGTTACTGAGTCAAATTTTTTACAAGTTACCAGGCATGTAGGCTGCTTCACTTGTTTCTAAATGAAATAGTCATGTTCTATCCTTCCTGCATGATTCTTTACATGCATAAATGAATCACATGAAATTATCATTAAGGAGGCAAATGTCTTTCCTGTAGATCTGCTGCAAATCCTACAGAGCACAGGATGAGGAGGAAAGTGAAGGAACCAGGATACTATAATCCAGTACTGATTGTTAAAGAGATATGTTGATAGTTCTATGCAAATCACATAACGAAATGTCCTCCAACTGGCATAAACAGAAGGAATGATCTTCTAGCTGGAGAGAGAGAATGGAAATCTGGTAGCCTGCATCTTGCATCCTTTCTTGCCGTAAAGGCAAAAATACTGGACCCAGTGGTGGTTATCTCAAATATTGTAGGATAGAAAATAAAAGCTATAGTGCTTCTTCATTAAAGCCTCTGATTATCTTTGAAGATGTTACTAAAGTTGTGTAAACAGAATTAACAAATTTTGTGCTATGTAGTGTTGAACCCAGAAAAGCTGTACTATGTGGAACAATTTTCTACTAGATATGCAAATTTTACCACAGTAATCCACATACTTTGGAAAAGTCACAAAAGAAAGCTTGGAATATGGATACAATTCCAGAGGACATTTAATCTAGAATTCATGCAGAAAAAGCGGTAATGAAAAACACGCAGAAATTTCAGTATATTTTTTGTTATTAAAAGTAATCCTTCTACTTTCCTGGTGAACTATATTTAATATATTTTCACAGTATTATGAAGAGCATATAAATGGTTATTCCTGCCTCCTTAAGGATAATTGAATATATATATATATATGTATATTTTTATGTGAGGGCATAAGCAATTAAGATATTGTCTAAGGATACAGAAAATCTGTTTAACAGATCAAAAAGACCATCTGTGGGGATTGGATTTAATGCCAGGGGGTAATTCTCCTCTCCACAATGCTTATGTAAATCAATTTAATCCAGGAGACTGAATGATTTTACTCTGAAAGATGGCTTTCCTTATTTGTAAAGATGTATTTTCAGAAAGTGTGTTGAATATTATTCAAGGCTGTGATTCAGAATATTTCCATATATAACTAAATCATCTTATAGGTAGAGAATGAGTCAGTCCTCCAATCACAAGGGAGAACTGTGTCAGATCTACTACACAAGTAAATTTTCTTACTGAAAGATCTAGTAATGTGATCTATAAACTGTAAGTAACATTTCTGATTAATTAATTTTGCTTTTTTTTTTTTGTCTCCCTCATTGTTTAGTTGTCTTTCTTCAACTTCAGCCTGAGTGCTGCAAATCTTGATGGAGATGCCTCCTTGAAGCTAATAGCTTGTAGTTTTTGCAAATTTCATGTAACTACATTGTTCTGTGCAGTCAGTAATTATACTTCATCATAATAAACTAGTACATATTTCCTAAGACATTCTAATGTATTTCTGTTAAAAAAAGGTCTTTCTGACTGTATGACTTGTTGATCAGATATAGTATTATACACTAAATCCACTTATGTCATGCACATATTTTTTCTACCTGACCAAAATATTTTAGTTCAAATGTATTTCTGATTAAAAACCAGTTGAGTTTTCTTCAACATTCCTAATAAATGGATAACTTTCTAAATAATGTAAGGTTTTCAACTCCGGATCAATGTCCTTATGGAATGTTTTTAGCTCTATGCTATTAACATCAAGTCTGTGGTCAAGTACTTGCAAAGCTGCAAACTGAGGACACGTGTATAGATATATGAACAATTAAAAATAAGGTCTATGTTATCTTTTGAAAACCAGTAAATTTCTTAATTTATGCTCTTATCTGAATTAGCATAGTCCCCAACAGAAGCAGATCTTTAGATCTTGCACTGAGGGATACATATGATAGGATGTGACAAAAGAAAGGTAATTCTGAAATAACCTATAGGACTATAACTGTCATTAATCACCTGCCAGTCATTTGATACTCTGCCGTAATTCATCCATGAAAGTTTAGTCAGATGTTATTGCCCAGTTAATGATAGTTGCTTTGAAATTCTCAGACGTGTTTAGCTGGAAACATGACTAGCCATACTTTCACAAGGAGCTCTGTTGCATTCCAGTGAAGCTACTCAAATGTGTAAAGACAAACAGGATTAGAGCTTGACACAGAATTTCTTTCAGGACACTACACGTTTGCCTAATAGGTAAGGGGATAAAGGAAGTGTCATATTTAAAAAGTCTGTACAGAGGTAGTTCTGCTGCTTGCTGAATCTTTTTTATTAACAATGTTATTATAGTAGTATTTACCTTTTACTGTTTTTATTTGCTTACTTCTGCTTTCTTTTTAGCAAAGAAGAATAATAGATTATTTTAACAGCAAACAATGAACAAATGGGTGTTTATTTACAAGCTGGTTCTTGCTCTTTGACCAAATAATGCATCAAGAAGTTTAGATTGTTCAAAAGAAGGTCATTGGAACTCAGAGAAACTAGCCACCTGGATTTATCTCTGGTTAACTTTAGAGATGCCTTTCCCTCTCTTCCCTTCTCTCCCTCTGTCTGGAAATGGTTCTTGTGGCCTGTAAGAAAAACATAAAGTCTTGGAGTGGCAGGCGTAAGCTTCATGGATGTCTAATATTGTATTAGCAGTAGTAACCTAAAGTCCCACATCTTGCTATAGAAGAAAAACACAGGGCATTAATTTGAACTAAATTTTCATACCAAAAGAAATATTAGAAAACCAGATTTGTTTAGTAGTTTTGATAGAATAGCCAGCCATTGAAAGGCTTGCACTGGAATGTGTACTGAAACGTTATACGAATAGATAAAAAAACATGTTTCCAGTAGTAATATTTATTACAGTCTCCATAGCTTTCTTTTTAGGGAAATAGCAGTGCATCAGCTTCCAAAGATTGATGCTACACTTTGACAAAGAGTAACAATTTTTGCTGCAAAGTATTTACAGTCAAAATACAGGACACAAGCAATGGTAGCAAGAGAGAGGAAGATGGAAGAGGAAATGTAAGAAGGTTACATGGGCAATAACAGAGCTGAGTACCTACTGTAGGTTTCCTACCCACTCACCCAATTTCTTTCTTCATTTGATTTATTTTCTTTTTAAGTAACACAGCTAAAACACCGTTTTAAAACAGACAAGAAGAAAATGATATATTCATCTGCTACAGTACACTGTACAACACAATGCCATCAGAGCCATCATCAAAATGTATGCCAATGTATTTAGAAAGGAATACCTAGCAATCCCTACACATGCTTCCCCACCACTACCACTACACAACAGAGCATTTATGGATACATGAGCTACAACATTATTCAGCAGATATGAACCACTGAATGCTTGATGGGAAGGATACTATAAATATCTCTATAATAAGGGATTTTCACCTATTTATAAGTCTATCATAAAACTGGTAAAGGTTTTGAAAGGAAAATCCCTTCTTCTCTTTCACAAAAATTTTAATCAGGATACCTGAAAATTCTATCCAGTAATGTACAAGTGTCAAATGCAAAGTGATTTTGCACTGTATCTCCTGTTTGGAATTAATTGGTTTAATTTTTGTGTGTGTGTGTTCTACTGCTGAGAAGGCTGCTTAGTTTTATATCTGTTAACTTGAAGTCAAGTGATATGGTAACTTTTCAGTGTGGTTTGATGACTTCAGAAGAAAATATGCAGTACATTTAACTTCGGGTAGAAAGAGGTATCGTCAATTGATTTTTTTCTCTTATTTAATTCCCCACAATATAGATCCTAGTGGCTGTAGATTATGATGATTATAGTACTGCATCTTAAAAATGCCAAGAAAAAGAAAGACCACAGCAAATTCCAGTTTTTCAGATTAAAAGCTTGTAACCTAACGCTAGAATTTCCCTATGGATCCTGCAGTTCAAAAAAAAGCCTGTTCCAGTTGTAGAATACTTATTTAATGTTATTTCTCTCATCTATTATATTAAATAGAGAGGCTTCTATGTTAGGAACTAGGTGAACCTTCACTGTCAACTTCTTTTATGTGGCCAGAAGGAATGAATTGTAGAACTTATCCTCAAAAACATAAATGCATGAAGAACCAGGAAATAATTATAATCCAAAATATTTATAAACAGACTGTAAAAAAAAAAAAGAATCTTTCTCTTTTTCTTAAAAATCACAATTTTATGAGTATCTAGTTTTATTTGTACTGTGGAGGGACAGCTTGCACAGCTTGTTAGATTTGGGCAACATGAAATACTTCATAACCATACTTCATATGTTGGAAAGAGTGCTTGCAATTAATTTTGTTCTTCTTATGTAATACAGCTCTAAATAGGATTCTTTTCATAGTTCAGTATTCTCTTTTTCTAAAAAGTCTAAATCACTTCAGAAAATGAGAGTAGGATTTTACATCATTCAGGCATTTTCAAAATGTTAGCCCTGTACTACAAGTGTTTACATGTGTACATTTACAAGTGGACTATTAATTTTTTTATATCTCAACATCACAAATTGAATTAGGAGTTTTATACAAAACTGAAAAATAATTCCTCTTCAATGAAGCACAGAATAACCCTCAACTTCTGGTAGACCTAGGAGGACCTCAAGAACAGCTATTAACACATTTTAACATCTGAAATATACATGATACTTACAAAGAAAAGTTAAAGCACTAGGAAAACATAATTTACTTTGGTCACTATGACAAACGTCTTTATACTGGACATGGTTGCCACCTTCAGTTTTAACTATATTGATCATACCACATCAGGAATTCTAAGGTTATCTTGATGTGAAAGGACTCCAGCAAATCATGTTAGTTCAGAGCTGCATGTATATCATTGCTTGAAGCTGGGGAAGTCATAAGAAACTTGAAGCTTGAAGCTGGGGAAGTCAGAAGAAAGGGTTAAGACTCCATCAGAACACAGGAGAATTCAAACAATAACTAATATCACCTCTTCACAATGTAATTTAAAACACGAACTAATCTGGGCCACATATCTCACTTCAAAAATAATTACACAGCTATTCCCACTAGTTGGTGAATATTTAAATTATTATAGTTGGTGAATATTTAAATTATTGGTGAACATTTAAATTATTGGTGAATATTTAAATTATTGTATTCTAATGGTTAAAACTAGGATTCCCATAAGTTATACAGGATCTTGAGGATGTTTTCTATGGACATGAAGACCAAGTAAAATGTATCTCTGACAGATGAAGATATAGTCTGGGAGAAAGTAATAGGAAACAGTGATTATAAAAAGATGGATTTTACATTTCAAAAATATTAATGTATGCTGCTTCATTTATGTTTATCGTCTTCCAGATTAGATTTTTAAGAAGTCCTGTGGTGATTAAATAAAAGCATATCATGCTATCAAACAACTTATCTGGATAAATGTAAGGATATGTTTATCTTCAGATTTACAGGTGATGCATTCATGTTCCTATGGGCAGATGTGAGTGTCTTACAGAAATGATGATTACTATCACTGCTGAGTGCAACATGGTACGCAGCAGCTGCGAAGGTAACACATATCGCCACTGCATGTTTGAAGTGTGTTACGTCTAGATTTTGTAACTATATACATCAGTGCTAAAGTTGAGGTATATAGGTTTTATCACTGAAATTGGCTAGTTTGAGCTCCTACCTGCAGGAATATTGGGTTGTTGCTCATGGATTCTTCTTAATTTTTTTTTTTTTTTTTTTTTTTGGTGGGGGGGAGCTCCCCCTTAGATTTATTCCTCATTTCTGTTGAAAAAATATATATGTATTTAAGGATGACCATTAACAATCCTGAAAGTCAGAATGCGAATACTAAGATCTGCAGAGTGCAGATTTTTTTTGGTAGTGTTTTTTGGTTTTCTTGGTTTTTCTCCATTCCCACCCTCCAGCTCCATTTTCTCCTACATTACGGTTTCTGTGTCTTAAAACTATATGGGAAGATTCTGGCAGTTTGAACTTTACTTCTGTGAAATCCAGATAATTGCAAGGCAGGCTATTTTATGACAAGTCATCCAGGTTAACCCATGATACTTGAATTCAATATGTATAATGAAAATTTATTTTAATAATAGTCTTTATTAAAATCAGCCATTTGCTTTGCTGATCCTTTAGCCTGCATCTAGTCTTTATGCAGATACTGGAGTACAGAGTTCCTCCATAGGATAAAAAAGTAAAAAGACTGACCAAATTTAACACTTCAGTCAAGTTACTGGAATTCTATTTATGTCATTTTAAACTTCAGGTTTACATCCAGGACACTAGGGTTAAACTAAAAAAGAAGACTACAAGAGGTTTTTCCTAATTTTATTCAGTTTCTTCTTGTCATTAAAATTCAATCTTCTTCTATTCATTAAAATTACATCTTTAACACATGCCCTTGTTATTCACATCTTCTAATATTATTCACAACACCCACCCAATTACCCATACTTAGCAAATCTAAATGAAATCAATATCTATCAAATAGAATCATGCCCTTCCTGCACTTTATTTCTCAGTCTTATTCAAATTATTTTTATTCCTCCTGGAACAGCAACATTATTATGCACTTTCAGTACCTCTATTAACAGTAGTTCTGAACCTACAGAAATTTCTTCCTACATGTGCATTCTAAAAATGTTCTTCGTAAGCTCAGGTTAGTCAAGTTGTCATCTAACCCACTTCTTCATACTAGAGCAGATAGATAGTTGATGTCCCATAGAAGAAGGCTGGTGAACTTCTATCTATAGATCCAGTCTACACTGTTATTAGCCTCTGCTAAGAGATTTACTTTCTGTGGCTGAGCATTCTTACTGTCCTTGCAAGAATCATGAAAAAGACCAGTTTATGCTTTCTGCTGTGCAATTAGGCCAGTTGATTTCAAAAGAAAGAGAGTAAAGGAATGAGTGCCCTGATCCTGCGTAACACAGCAGGATCTCTGCCAGCTTGTGCTGTGTTTTATGCTCAGCAGCATACCTCCTAGCCTGGCCAACCTGCATCAGGAAGATGGCTTTATTGCCAGAGAAGTGTCTGGAACTACTTGCTTTGCTTTCCCTCACCACATCATCCAAGTGGACACATCTGTTAAGACCAGGATTTCACCCAGTAGGTCTTATTGTTAATCTTACGCTTTATTTATCTGGCTAAAAATCTCATTTACTAGTGTGGCCTTTTTGAAAGATTGTCTGAAACAGAAATATCCAGAAAGATTTTCCTCCATCTCCTATTGTTACTAACCTCTCTTAACTAATACTTTTTTTTCACTTCCTAAAAGTAAAAAAAAAGGAACAGACCTCTCAAAGTAGATGATGGTTACATGGAAACAACCAATCACCAATGAGCTCTCAAAGGATCCTGTGGGAGAAAGGGAACAAAAACATCTGGATAAGTTTGAAAGGAGAAGGGAAACACATATATTCGCTTCTGATACATTTGCACTTGCATGCAGCAGTCATTTAACTTATCTATATGTTTTACTTTTGTAATACAATAAATTTCCTTTTTACTCGTGACTGTAAAGCATAAAAGCAATATATAAAAGTAATTAATTTGTATTTATTTTAGATAATTTTTACAGGTTTGGTTTTGTGGGATTTTTTTGCAAATGTTCATTCATAAGGTGTACAGAATTGACAGAATGATGAAACAGATGGATTGGACTTGACTGTTAAGATCCTTAATTCAGCAAAGCAATTGAGGATATGTTTACTTACATGGCAGAAAAAAATCCTATGCTACTCTTCCATGTGGGCACAAATGACACTGCAAGCCAGAGACTGGCCATAACTAAGGAAGACTATAAAGCTCTGGGAAAGCAAGTCAAAAATAGTGGTGCCCAAGTTATCTT
This sequence comes from Phalacrocorax aristotelis, assembly GCF_949628215.1. Lineage (NCBI taxonomy): Eukaryota > Metazoa > Chordata > Aves > Suliformes > Phalacrocoracidae > Phalacrocorax > Phalacrocorax aristotelis. The sequence continues at coordinate 48,697,827 of NC_134311.1, forward strand.
CTCCTCCATATTACCTGTTGGAGAAAAATGGGTGACTAGCAATAGGTGAAAAATGCAAACCAACTCCTGGTTACATGGCTGGTGTCAACATGAGGGTTTTGGTTTTTATGACAATGGGACGTTCTTCAACAACCATAGACTGCTAGGGAGGGATGGACTACACCTGTCAGGAAGGGGCAAGAGAATCTTTGGCAGAAGGCTGGCAAACTTGGTGAGGAGAGCTTTAAACGATGGAACCTGGGGGAAGGGGGACCAACCAGCAACGCTAATGCCACCACACACAGTGGGGTAATAAAACAGGACAACCAGAGCAATGATAAATGTGCCCTAGTGGCCTCATGAGATGGCAACCTAGAGACCAACCACCTTGTGACTATAGTGGGTCCTCATGCACCCCTCTGGGGAAACCTGTGTACTCAAGCACCTTTCTGAAATGCCTGTACAACAATGCACGCAGCATGGGGAATAAACAGGAGGAACTAGAGGTCTGTGTGCGGTAGCAGGGTCATGATCTCATTGCAGTCTCAGAGACATGGTGGGGTAGCTCGCATGACTGGAATGTGGTCACGGGTGGCTATAGGCTTTTCAGGAAAGACAGACCAGCAAGGCGAGGTGGGGGAGTTGCTCTTTATGTGAGGGAGCAACTGGAATGCATTGAGCTCAGGAGTGGAAGGAGAACAACTTGAGAGCTTGTGGGTAAAAATTAATGACAGCCAAATATGGGCGATACTGTTGTGGACATTTGCTATAGGCCACCTGATCAAGAAGAGGAAGATGATGAAGCCTTCTACAGACAGCTGGAAGTAGCCTCACAATCGTAGGCCCTGTTTCTCATGGGGGACTTCAACCACCCTGCTATTTGCTGGAAAAACAACATGGCGAGCCATGCATGATCCAGGAGGTTTCTGCAGAACATTGAGGACAATATTTTGATGCAAGTGGTACAGCAGCCAGTGAGGCAAGATGTGCTGTCTGACCTTATCCTAAGAAACAAGGAAGGGCTGGTTGAGGATGTGAGAGTTGGGGGTAGACTTGGCTGCACTGACCATGGATATTGAGTGGTAGAAGCAGGGCTGTGAGTCGGGTTACAACCTTGGACTTCAAGAGGGCCAACTTTGGTCTCTTCAAAGACCTGCTTGGAGGAATCCCATGGGCTAGGGCTCTAGAAGGCAGGGAGGTCCAAGAGAACTGAATAGTATTTAAGGACCACCTCCTCCCAGCTCAAGATCAGTGCATCCCTGTGAGGAAGAAGTCAGGCAGAGGAGCCAGGAGACCCGCATGGATGAACAAAGAGCATCTCTCTTATGAGGAAAGGCTGAAAGACTTAGGTTTGTTCAGCCTGGAGAAAAGAAGTCTGAGGGCAGATCTTATCAATGCTTATAAATATCTGAAGGGTGGGTGTCAGAACAATGGGACTAGACTCTTTTCAGTGGTGCCCTATGACAGGACAAGGGGCAATGGGGACAAGCTGAAACACAGGAAGTTCCACCTAAACATGAGAAAAAAACTTCCTTACTGTGAGGGTGACAAAGCAGTGGAACAGGCTGCCCAGGGAGGTTGTGGAGTCTCCTTCCCTGGAGACATTCAAAACCCACCTTGACACAGTCCTGTGCCCCCTGGTCTAGATGTACTTGGTCAAGCAGGGGGGTTGGAAAAGATGATCACCAGAGGTCCCTTCCAACCCCTACTATTCTGTGATTCTGTTATGTGTACAAATATCTGAAGGGAGAGTGTAAAGAAGAAGAGCTTTATCTAAAAGCTAAAGAAAAAAGTCAGGCTGTTTTCAGTGGTGTCCCATGAGAGAACAAGAGGCAGTGGGTACAAACTGAAACACAGGAGGTTCCCTCTGAACATCACAAAACACTTTTGCACTGTGAGGATTGACCTAGCACTGGCATGGGTTGCCCAGAGAGACTGTGGAGGCTCCATCCTTGGAGGTATTCATAAACAGTCTGGATAATGTCCTGGGCAGCCAGCTCTAGATAGCCTTGCTTGAGTAGTTTGGTTGGACCAGATGACCTCCAGAGGTCCCTTCCAACCTCAATAATTCTGTGATTCTGTACATGGTCTGTCTATGTCAAATGACCGTCTTTATCTGACCTGAAATACGCTTCAAGAGGAATTGCAGCTTTGCTTTTGCCCTGGAACACAACATGGATGAATCGACAGTTGTCCCCTGGCATGTTGTTTTTCCCTTCTGATCCCAGCACATCTGTTTCCAGTGATTTATATGTGTTCAGTTCCCTGTTACCAGGCATTATCAGTAGAAGATATACTGTACCATGCTTCAGTTTTCCTTTCTTTCTGAAAGGTGAAAATGATACCTGCCCTGTTTCTGATGCTTGTTCTTTAATGTTTGCTAAATTGAAGTTTCATTTGTTAGCATGCCTTTATATAACAAAGTGTTTATGTTACAATGCAGAAAAGGCAAACCTAAAACCCAAAGTATCTAATAAGTATATTTTTATGGTTAGTACATGCATAAGTGTTTGCAGAATTTGGCTGTGACTGCAGGATCCATTTTTATATTCCAATTTTTATAACAGAACTAGGCTAGATTACCATGTTTAGGAGAAAAGTAGCTATCTGAGTACATTAAGATGTTGACAGATATTGACTTTAGGTGCTGACCAGTGAAGCCAATCCACTGAAAGGTTTAGTTCATCTACAGAAAAAAAGCAACACAAAACAGCAGTCATATCAGTTTTCCATGGGAACAGGATTTGTAGATAAACTATATATACAAACTTGTGTGAAAAAAGCAGTTCTACTTGTTTTCAAACCTATGTGTCCCCACAGTTAATTAAAATAAAGGCTTTTTCATACTCACATACATTTAGTTTGAAAGTACTGTAAGACATTATAAAACTAAAAAGTGCCAGTGCTATGAATCCTTGATGCTGTTGTGAAAACATCTCAACTACTGTAAACTGACAACACTTATGTAAATCAAACTATGTTTCTGAACCTTACATACACAACACAGTAAGACAGACATCTAAAAGTATCGCTTTCTTCAGTAGATATATAGTTGAGATTTGGATGAGAAAACATATTGAAACATTTTTCTTTCCAGATGAAAATAATAGCTACCAGAGCAGAGGGGTGGGAAGGCAAGGTGAAGGGAGGGTCCAGGAGTCTTGATTTTATAATAATAAGTTGATTTGTAAATATTTAAAGCAATTCTACAGACGCAACAGGAGAACTGCAGACAGAAATTATGTTTCTATGGCAGTACTAAGCCGGCCAAGATCACCTGCACAACTGTCTTGGTTATATTGCTTACCAGTAGAAGAAGAAATAGGAGCTTTACTTGTTCCTAAACAAGTAAAAGATGCCTTCCAAAAGAGGCAGATGCCTCTGTAGGTGTGTAGGAGAGATAGCTACTCCTGCATGAGAACTTCCTAAGGGAGTGTCTGTAAGCAGCAGAATAAAATTACATTTTATAACATAAATTTCTTGATGGTGATGTTTCTTCTTGTCCATATGGAAGGAAGTTACATGTAAAAATAAGGAAGCCATTAACGTCCAACATCTTTGCTGAACATGGCTTCAAAATCGTAGAAAAGATGTGCCACCTATTTGCTGCTAAAACTGGTAGAAAAGTGAAAAAAAAGGGTGATCAAAGTATTACAGCTACTGAGAAATCCTTTACAGAACAGTAGAAATTGAACAATATTTTCCACACATATGCAAAAAATAAATGTCTTAATATAAAAACAATTATTTAACATCCTTTCTAATGTATCAGTTTCAATGCATACTAGAATTGTCCAGATTTTTAGTTTTAATGCCAATGGACTTTTAGTTGTATCTGTTAAGCATTGGTACAGGAAGCAATTAAAATAACAACAAATCTGAATAACAAAAATCTGAAGATCTTATTATTAGTGTAAACTGAAATATCTATTTCTGCAAAATTTAGTTGTGTCTTACTAAAAGAATTCTAAAATTATGCCTCTAACCAGAATCCTGAAAATCTACTTGAGCATATAAATAAGTAGCCTTATTTTTACTTTCAGAAAAGGTGTGGAAAACTATCTTGTTCATCAAGCTTTTCTTTTTTTTCCCCTGACCTCTCATATATTGAATTAGAACTTAATTTTACACAGAAAAAGATTGGTTATACTTGACAAACCATACTCCATTTCCTTTCTTTTTCTGTACTAGGGCAATGATGCAGGATTTAGAAGATGCAGGATTAAATGATTGTTTACCATAAATTCTGATTGGTATTGCAGTTTTCACACTGAGCATTTGCTCATACTTGTGATATTATGCTGTCTAAAATGAATCAACATAAAAACAAAACAAAACAAAAAACCCCAAACCACCAAACCCTACCTTTTTATCTGAGAGAATTACTGTAGCATACAAAGTAATAAAACTGGTTAGATGAACGTAGCACTGTTTTCTGAGCTATTTTCCCCCTTCCCACCCGCCTCCAGCAATAGGTCTGCAGATTCAGTACTGTACTGGAATACAAGATCTAATTGAAAAACAAAACATATATTTGTTTGAATTAAATGAAGTCTGTTTCTTTCTCTCTCTTCCTCTCTCTCCGGGCCAGTTAAAATGCAAATACACAAATAACAAGCACTTCCACCCACACAACACAAAAGAACATTGCCACTTGCATTGTTAAGTTTTGTGGCTCTTACAAGATTGCCAATAATTGCCCCTTATTCTCTTACAGTAAAGCTAAAGGACCTGTTCTATTTGTTGATGTTACTTTAATTATTATTTATAACTATTTTTATATATAATTATATATAATTATCTACAATTATATTTTATATTTAATTACTCTTACTCATCCCTTAACTGTTACATTGCCACTGTTATTCTTCCAAGACAATTTCAGTAAATGTACATCTGTTAGTATTTACTAAAATAAAAAAGTATTTCTGCAGCAATGACATTAGTCTAATAATTAGTTACTACTTAAAGTACAATTGTTTATCTAAGCAAAGAAAAAGAGGGCAGGTTATGCCAAAACTATTTAAACTGCAGTGCTCCAAAGAGACAGAAATGGACAAGATTTTGACCTTGCTGGTGTTGAAGTTGGTGGGGCAGTTAGACCTGCTGTTTTTATCTGTCTTGCATGATTTCAGCTTATAAAAGTTAGTTCATTCAGTTCACTAAGCCACAAAGGACTTAAAAGTCTTTTACTTAATGGGCTTGTGACCCACTGGCCTTTTCTCAGTAAAAACCTTTTCAACCTCTATAGCCTGTGCTTGTACTAAACCCCATTTTTTATGAAGACAGTAAAATTCAGTATGCAAATTCCAAGTCAAGGGCTGAAGAAATTACCCTAATACTTTGTAGCAGTTTCAATAGTTAATTTATCTTCCTATAGAAGCTCCAAATCAGATTCAGATAATGCATGCTCAAGTCTCTTTTAAAGGGATGCTGTATTTTACTTGCTTTCAAGGAATTATGCCTATATCGGTTCTTCCATTATTTTGTAATAAGCTTGTGGCAAATCACCATCTTCACCTGTGGCCAAAGAGAAGAGGTCATTATTCTCCTGAACAGAAGTCACACCTTCTGAGCAATCCTGGGAGGATGCAACCTAGCTTTAATCTAAAAAATTTTACCATGAAAACAATGATGGAAGAGATCAAAATAAGGAGTTGTTATGGCAACTGGCATACCGAGGATAAGTACATTGATAAGAAATTACAAACAGATACAGAAAAATGATGGAATAAATTAGATTGCTAATTAGGAATTCAGTCATACAGTTACAAGTCTCAAAGGGTGTGAAATATTTCCCCAATGATCATCAGCTATTTGGCTGGTGAACAGTGACAGAGGTGTTACTGCCCGTTTCCTGCCCACAAGGCATGGAAGGAACATAATTTCTGTTTTCTGGATTGCACTGGATCAGGGAGCTTTCTGTGACATAAAAAAACGAAAGCTTTTTGCTTTCTTTTCCTTTTTCTTCATGAAAGGCAGTGAACTGCTAGGCAGCAAACCTAAAGGTCATCACTTCACATCCAGGACCCTGAGGAACATGAACAGAACAGATTCTGTCATCCAGGAATCTCTTACTTATCTACCTGTCTACTGTATCTACCTATCTTTCTACCACATCTTCCTATAAGACACTATTTCCTTTTCAAGTGTATTTTCATTAGTTCCAGTGTTGTGGGTGTTTGTCAAGAATTTCCATAGCCTTTTGTTTTGCATATAACATTGAAGTACATAGTCTATGCATTACAAAGCAGCTTACTAAAGTTAAGAGCTAATAACTGAAAAGTTAAGAAGCACCAGAATTAACAATATAATACGACTTCTTCCCAATATGCAGTGCAAATCTGTTTTTTCTCACTGGACCACCACTCCATCTCGGGCATATGTGATAATCACTTGTAAGACTGGTTAATATAAAATCTTGGGGTGGTCAGCACCCAGCAGGTCAGGGAAGGCTGAAAATTAATGGAAACCAATCTTTATTTGAGAGGAAAACCAAGCTTATTTAATATTATTAAAGTGAATTTCTACAGCCTTCAGAATGCAAGAACTCACCTTTTCTAGTCGTTAGTAACAGTGCTCGTGGCCTTTAGGAGAATAACATATTTTGAATGCAGGAATGGTCTTGTCAGTTCTGGATGTAAAGAAAAGAGTTTCTTGCTTGTGGAAGCTGTTGGAAGAGGAGAATGACTTTCTATGCCAGAAAGCTTTCCATGCTTTTTGCAGCATGCATAAAAATATTGTTACATAACTAGCATTTATCTTCCATGTCAGGAGTCCAATTAGGAAAATTATTGTTGACTCCTCTAGCAATTCAGAACATTGTTTTACAACACAAATTGTATTATTTCTTAATTATTTTTGTTAATATATTTTTAGGGCTTTGCTACTACAAGTTAACAGCCAGCAAAATTTTCTTCAGAAAAATACTGTCCGCTTTGCAGATATGAGAAAGTAAAACATTTTGTAGTTAACTTGAAAGCTGATGGTACCTTTTTCCATGATTTTTACTGGACTGTGAAAAATCCATAGCTGTAGAAGACTAACAGTGTCATACCTCTCCTGGGATACACTGCTTTACAAAAAAATATTTTATAACATTTCATGTTTGTATAAAGAGCAGTTATGCATGATCTCATAAGTGTCAAAGTTCTTAATGTTCAAATCACCTGTGAATTGTAACTTCTTGGACAATCGGTTGTGTGCTTGTCACAGTATATTATGCTAATAACTTTGTTTGTTAACTTCACCAGGATCAGATCAAAGTCATAGACTGTCACAAGAAGCAAGAAGTGTTGTGTGTTCATTGATGTGAGAAAAACAATAGTATCATGCAATTCAGCAGGTGTAGATTCAGTTTGCTGAACAACTTACTTTACAAGATCCTAGTTCTGTGAATGCTGTCAAGCACAATATCAAACACTTGTAGAAGTTTCATTAACTTCAGTCAAACAGAGGCTCAAGTCACTAGCTCATTGTGGCTAAACACCCAGTTATGAAGTGTCTCAAAGAGAAAATAGAGGATGTGATTCCTTTTATAAATATGACACTCATAAGCTAAGATATAAGGGAAACACAACCCACTGCTTTTCCAGCATTCCAGTTGAGCTGGACCGGTGTGTATTGAACCAGTATCTTGCAGGGGCATTTTGTAGGGGGGATGGTCTTTCTCTACTGTGGTCTAGGTTTCCTCAGCTCTATTTGCTGCACAGGAAGGATTTTGCTAACAGTTATCAAGGAATTTTAGAAGGATTACTGAATGAAATTCAAGTCTAGCTTTGATATCAAATACACTGACATTCATGACCTTACAAATAGCTAGTGATCCCAAAATGATATAGGGAACTACTCCTACTGATGACTTTGTGAAAGCGATCAGCCATAGGCATGCAACAACCTACCCTCCTATTAGCAATAAAAATAAACAAATAGATCATTGTCAGAACTAATGAGGAAATAAATCACTTTTTTGTCAGTTTCTATAAAAGCAAGACAGTTTGTGGTCTTTCTTCCCCTGCTCTCTCTGTTGTTTTCCAGAAAAAAAAAAGGAAACATATGGTGATCATTGCAGAAAACAAATGTGCAGAGAAGAATTTTGATACAATCTCAGGTGGAATTTAATTATCCATGCAGAAGCTATGTTCTCTGGTTAAAATAGTCAAAATATATGCTCTTAACTTCTAGGAGGACCAGACCTGCATATTATTGCTTTAAATAAATCTTTCAGTTTCGGTAGGTTTCATTTTGTTTTTACATCAAGATTTCTGTCTGTTTTAAGTACATGTATAAAACATGGCCTTTTTTTATTGGGACACCAGAAATTTCCAGCAGCCACAAGGTGTTTTTTTAGTCAAGAGTTCCTCATAGAAAGTACAGTTCTGTGTTCTTGCCTGAGGAAATTTAACTTCCCAGAAATATATTTGTTCCCCAAAGTTGACACTGGGCAGTACATGGGTTCTTAGCAGTTTGGCTAGAAGCAATGTTCAGGTAATGGTTCCGTGGTCAGTTTTCAAGCCCATATGTAAGTACTTACATATGTGTATGGATAGGGGGTGTCTGTGCGTGTGTGTATTTATATTTATGCATATTGGTTTTGCTGTATCTGGAGAGACAGCAAAATATTTTCAACATCATCTCAGTCCACTTTATTATATTGTCTAAGAGTTTCTCAATACTGGGCAGACATCATATTGAATAAAAACAAAATGTTCTAAGAAAGATTTGAAGTCAGCCAAAATTGGGAAAAATATATTACGAAGATTAAATTATATATAAAACATGAAGGTTTAGTTCAGATGTAGTACATAAATAAGGTTGTTTTCCAGCTGCTTTCAGACTCTTTGCTTATAATTCTGGGAGAAGTCAGCAAGGCTGGGTCACCAGCTAGTAAGCAGTGCATTTACTTGGTGCCAGCCACTCTGTTAACACTGGGTAGACTTCCTTCTTCTTTTACAGGAAAATGAGTTATTGCTCATTTACTTTGTGGGTAGGAAAGCAGACCTGTTACCTTTGTTATTTGAGCAATTCCTTGTCTGCTCTTTCTACCCTGCCTTCTTTATTTTAACTGCAACAAACTCTTCTCTGCATTGATGCACAATATACATTATTTGAAATCTTTGCTATTCGTTTAAGCCCACAAATTAGATACTATCCAAGACATTGGCTGTACTTTCATTTTGGTAAGTTTTTGTCCTATGGTATTAAGTAAAAAATAAAAACAGTACAGATGATAGACCTTGAGACAGAGTACAGTTGATTTAGGTATTTTAGTGCCTCCATGGCAGAATTCTAAAAGCTGTTTGTTGGACCAATAGTTCTACACAATTACACTTAATTTTATGGTGTTTACAGAACTCACAATGAGTCTGAATTGTCTTTACAGATTTACACACCAACAGTTTTAAATTTATATGCCAACTTCTCATTGATTTTGACCCCTCTCCTGTCTTGAATTAATCCTCCTATTTCAATTATAACCACACTAAAAAGGGAACAATTTTATAGAAAGATAACAGATGGATTTCAGAATCCCAAATCCCCATGACTACCCAGTAGAATCTGGGTACTTAATTCATAATATTGTTCTGAGAAATCTCTCTAATCTTTACCAAGAGCGAGCCACATGTTTTCAGTTAGATAAGTACAGCCAGGCTAAGCTGGCTCAACCCTCTCATAGACATGGTTTTGAGAACAGGCAACATTTAAAAGATGTGAAAACTCATATCCTCAAGCCTTTACATATCATGTATGCTATGGAATTTATATAATTAGTAGGCTTATTACAAGTACAAAGTTTATTTCACTGGAACTAGTAAACAAGGAAAGGAATGTTAACAGACAGGTCCTGATTTAGTGTAAATTCACCCAGAATTAGTCTGTTCAATGAAAATACAAAAGAAATGTTGGCAAAATCTGCTTAATAACACCACCAGAGATTTTCTGTCTTATGAGAATTTCCTGAGGTTGTATCTTTACAGAGCACCATTTCTGCAAATTAGGTCTATGCTAGAGTTGTAACTGCAATGCTGGTCTTCAAATGTGTAAGAATCCTGAATTACAGATTCTATTTATTTTTACTGCATGACCCAATAATACTAGAAGTATATTGTGGGTTAACCATGGCAGGCAGCTAAACCTCACACAGCCTCTCACTTACTCCCTCACTGTGGGTTGGGAAAGAGAGTAGGAAGGGTAAAAGTGCAAAAGCTTATGGGTTGAAATAAAGACAATTTAATAGGTAAAGCAAAAACCATACATGAAAACAAAGCAAAACAAGGAATTCATTCACCACCTCCTGTCGACAGGCAGATGTTTAGCCATGCCTAGGAAAGCAGGGCTTTCATCACTTCTGATTTTTACTTGGGAAGAAAAATGTCATCATTTCGAATGCTCCTTCTTCCCCCAGCTCATATTGCTGAGCATGTCATATGGTCCTTGTGGTCATTTGGGGTCAGATGTCCCAGCTGTGTCCCCTCCCAACTTCTTGAGCACCTCCAGCCTACTCCTCGCTGATGGGGTAGTGTGAGAAGTAGAAATGGCCTTGACTCTGTGAAAGCGCTGCTCAGCAATAGCTGAAACGTCAGTGTTATCAACAGCGTTTCAGCAGAAATCCAAAACATAGCCTTATACTAGCTACTATGAAAAAAAATGAACTCTATCCCAGACAAAACCAGTACAAGACTCTTGGAAAATTGTTTTTAAATTAAATGCATCTATATTCTTAGCCACAATTCTATGATTCTTTTACATGTTTGCAGCTTGAATATGACCTTACGCAAGATTATGAGCAGCCTTAATTATATTTGGTTTTATTAAAGGAAGCATGTAGGTAATGTTGAATTATGTATGCCATACTGCCAGAACTATTATTGCTTTGTTTGTTTGTTTTTTTTGTCCAAATACTTAATAGGAAACTGTTAAGCAATGAGTCCTACATCTGAAGGTACATCATCTAAGTCATGAACAGAAATCACTGACATTTTAACTAACATTAACACTTGTGAACATTTCTCTATATCTATTTTCATACCATCTGTGCTGCAAGGTAGTAGAGGTCAGGAAAACTAAAAGAGAACTTTTGACCATTTTTATAAACAACTGTTATTTTAATACCATTCCTTTTTAAAATATATGAGGAAGTTAACCTTTTTTTCCACGTGTGTGTGTTTTGTAATTGCAACAGCCATATGATTTGGTTATAGCTCAGGCATCTGTTCCCTGAACTGATTTTGGCTAGGGAGAGGGATTGATTCTTCTGAACCCAAGCTGAAAATAGGAAATATAGCTGGGCCTTTGGAATATATCTTCGAGAAGTATATTTTGGTTTATATTAATTGTAGGACTCTGTTAAGATGGAATGGAGAGCTGTTCTACCTAAGCATCAGTTTAGTGGGAAGCTATGAGCTTCTTTACAATTTCTTGCTTTGGCTACTGCATCTAAATCACGTTCTATCTAATCCAAAGGAATTCTGCAAACAAACAAACAAACATGTTTCTTAATGTAGATGTTTCTCTTTTTTTGTTCAAAATTGAATCAAATATCTTAATTATGCTCTTTTTTCTTTTTTCCTTTTCTTTTTACTTTTTTTTTTTTTTTTTAAGAAAGGGAAGGGAAAGGGAAAGGGAAAGGGAGGGGGAAAGGGAAAGGGTTATAAATCTGGACTTTAAAAGAGCCAACTTGTCCCCTTCAAAGAACTGCTTGGAGAAACCCAATGGGCTAGGGCTTTAGAAGGTAGGGAAGCGTCCAAAAGAGCTGGTCAGTATTCAAGGACCACTTCCTCCAAGCTCAAGATCAGTGCATACCTAGGACGAAGAAGTCAGGCAGAGGAGCCAGGAGACCCACAGAGATTAACAAAGAGCTTCTAGAGGAACTGACATGGAAGAGGGGGGTTCACAGTATGTGGAAAAGGGACTGGCCACTTGGGAGGAATATAGGAATGTTGTCAGGGTATGCAGAGATATGATGAGGAAGGCAAAGGCCCACTTGGAACTAAATCTGGCAAGGGATGTCAAGGATAACAAGGGCTTCTTCAAATACATCAGTAGGAAAAGGACCACTGGGGAAACTGTGGCCCCCTGCTGGATGAGGTGGATTGAGAACTGGCTGAACAACACAGCTCAGGCGGTTGTGATCAATGGCATAGGGTCTGACTGGAGGCCCGTAACTAGTGGTGTTCCCCAGGGGTCTGTGCTGGGTCCAGTCCTGTTCAACATATTCACCAATGACTCAGCAAGTTCGCTGATGATACCATGCTGGGAGGAACGGCTGATACACCAGAAGGGTATGATGCCATTCAGCGAGCCCTGGACAGTCTGGAGAGCTGGGCCAAGGGGAACCTCATGAAATTCAATAAGAGCAAGTGTAGGGTCCTGCACCTGGGGAGGAGCAGCCCCAAGCACCAGTACAGGCTGGGGGCTGAACTACTGGAAAGCGGCTCTGTTGAGAAGGACCTTTGAGTGCTGGTGGACAGCAAGCTGACCATGAGCCAGCACTGTGACCTTGTGGCTAAGAAGGCCAACAGTATCCAGGGCTGCATTAAAAGGAGTGTGGTCAGCAGATCGAGGGAGGTTATCCTCCCCCTCTTCTCTGCCCTGGTGAGACCACATCTGGAGTACTGCATCCAGTTTTGGGCCCACAGGTTAAGAAGGACAGGGAACTCCTTGAGCAAGTCCAGCAGAGAGCTACGAAGATGATCAGGGCACTGGAGTATCTCTCTTATGAGGAAATGCTGAGAGACCTGGTTTCTTCAGCCTGGAGATGAGAAGACTGAGGGGGGATCTTTTCAATGCTTATAAATATCTGAAGGGTGGGTGTCAAGAGGATGTGATTGGACTCTTTTCAGTAGTGTTGAGTGACAGCACAAGGGGCAATGGGCACAAGGTGGAACACAGGAAGTTCCACCTAAACATGAGAAAAAACTTCCTTACTGTGAGGGTGACAAAGCAGTGGAACAGGCTGCCCAGGGAGGTTGTGGAGTCTCCTTCCCTGGAAACATTCAAAACCCGCCTTGACACAGTCCTGTGCCCCCTGGTCTAGAGGTACTTGGTCAAACAGGGGGGTTGGAAAAGATGATCACCAGAGGTCCCTTCCAACCCTTACTATTCTGTGATTCTGTGGTTGGGAAAGGGAAAGGGGAATGGAAAGGGAATGCTCACATGTGGAGACAGGTGATCATGTAACCATTTGAAACACTTATCCCAGAGATAACTTTATTGATTCCTCAAGAGAATATTACTTTTCTACATTATTAATCATTCTTCAATGTTACTATTTCTGTTCCTTTGTGGTGGGTTGACCTTCACTGGGTACCAGGTGCTCACCAAAGCCACTCTTTCACTCCCCTTCCTCAACTGGACAGAGGAAAGACAATATAATGAAAGGCTTGTGGGTTGAGATAAGGACAGGGAGAGATGACCCACCAACTACTGTCACAGGCAAACCAGGCTCAGTCTGGGGAAATTAGCTAATTATTACCAATCAAATCAGAGTATCTAATAAGAAATAAAACCAAATCTTAAAAATACCCCCACCCCTCCCTTCTTCCTGGGCTCAGCTTCACTTCTTATTTTCTCTGCCTCCTCCCCCAGAGCTGTGCAGGGGGACAGGGGACATCATCACAGGTTGTTTTTTCCACTCCTTCATCCTCATGGGGAGGGACTCCTCACACTTTTCCCCTGCTCCAGCATGGAGTCTTTCCCACAGGAGACAGTCCTCTATTACATTCTCCAACATGGGTCCTTTCCACAGGCTGCACTTCTTCACAAGCTGCTCCAGCATGGGTCCCCACCAGGCTGAAGACCTTCAGGAACAGACTGCTCCAGTGTGGGTCCCCCACAGGGTCATAAGTCCTGCCAGAAAACCTGCTGCAGCGTGAGCCACTCTCTCCAGGGGACCACAGGTCTTGCCAGTAGTCTGCTCCAGTGCAGCCTTCCCATGGGTTCACAGCCTCCTTCAGGCACATCCACCTTCTCCAGCATGAGGTCCTCCATGGACTGCAGGTGGATATCTGCTCCGCCGTTAACCTTCATAGGCTGCAGGGAGACAGCCTGCCTCAACATGGTCTTTGCCACAGGCTGCAGGGGTAGCTTTGCTCAGGCACCTGAACCACCTCCTTCCTCTTCTTTTCCACTGACCTTGGTGTCTGCAGGGTTGTGTCTTTCACATATTCTTACTCCTCTCTCCAGCTGCTGTGGCACAGCAGTTTTTGCCCCTTCTTAAATACATTGTCCCAGAGCCACTGTTGCTGATGGGCTTGGCCTTGGTCAGCAACATGTCTGTGTTGGAGCCACCTGACATTGGCTGTATTGGACATGGGGGAAGCTTCTAGCATTTTCTGACAGAAGCCACACCTGTAGCCTCCCTGCTACCAAAACCTTGCCAAGCAAAACCAATACATCCTTTAAAATCTTTACCATCTACCCCAAGAAGAAAATGTAGAAAAATGCCTTTAAAATATATCTTCATGCACCACTATCTTCTCTCTCCACTAAGCAGTGGGGACTAGGTGTGCTGGTTTTGGCTGGAGTAAAGTTAATTTTCATCATAGTAGATGGTATGAGGCTACATGTCATGGTTCAGTCCTAGTTGGCAAATAAACACCATGCAGCCGCTCACTCACTCCCCCCACCGCTGTGGGATGGGGGAGAGAATCAGAAGAGCAAAATAAAAAAAAAAATAATTGTAGGTTGAGATACAACAACAACAACAATATAATTAAAAGGAAAAAAAAGAAAAAAAAAAAAACCCACAAGCAATACAACTGCTCACCACCTGCCGACTGACGCTGCCTGTCCCCGATCCGCATTGCTCCCTTTCTCCCCTGACCATCTCCTCCCAGTTAACATACTGGGCATGACGTTACATGATATGAAATATCCCTTTGGCCAGTTTGAATCTGCTTTCTTGGCTCTGTCCCCTCCCCTCCCGGCTTCTTGTGTACCTGGCAGAGCATGGGGAGCTAGAAAAGTCCTTGACTAGTACAAGCACTACCCAGCAACAACTAAAACACTGGTGTCTTATCAACATTATTTTCATACTAAGCCCAAAGCACAGCACTATGCCAGCTACGGTGAAGAAAATTAACTTTATCCCAGCTAAAACCATGACACTATGTTTTGTATTTGTCCTAAAAACACTGTTGATAACACCAATATTTCAGCTATTGCTGAGCAGTGCTTTCACAGATTCAAGGCCATTTCTGCTTCTCACACCATCCCACCAGTGAGCAATAGGCTGGAGGTGTGCAAGAAGTTGGGAGGGGACACAGCTGGGACAGCTGACCCCAACTAACCAAAGGGATATTCCACACCATATGATGTCATGCTCAGCAATAAGAGCTGGGGGAAGAGGGAGGAAGGGGGGATGTTCTTAGTTACATCTTTTTTCTTCCCAAGTAACCATTACGTTTGATGGAGCCCTGCTTCCCTGGGATTGGCTGAATACTTGCCTACCAATGGGAAGCAGTGAGTGAATTCCTTAGTTTGCTTTGCTTGCATGTGCAGCTTTTGCTTTACCTATAAACCTGTTTTTATATCGACCCACAAGTTTTCTCACTTTTACTCTTCTGATTCTTTCCCCCAACACACCAGGTGGGAGTGAGCAAGCGGCTGTGTGGTGCTTAGTTACCTACTGGAGTTATCCAGTAGCATCTTGCACAAAGACTTTGATAGCTCAATTCCCTGCAGAAGAAAGGGAAGGCAAAGAATAAGTCAAGAGTCTGGGATGAGAATTCTCTATGCAGAGCAGAGTGAGACAGGACCCTTATCTCTGAGTAACACCAGGATACTACTTAGGAAATTAAAATGTGATCCAGTGTTTCCAATAGTGGAAATAGATGACATGTAAGGCAACAGAAACTTGGACCTATTGTAATGTGAAGTATTAGTTGTCAGACTTCACATGTTGTTTTGGCAAATCTTCTACAGCTCTTCAGAGGCCACACCAAAAAGGCAAAGTGTTAATCATATTAATCATTACGTTCTAACAAGGTTTGTCTGGAGAGGCTGAAAGAAGAGATCCGTATCTGAAGGTGACAGATCTCTCAAGATAGAGGGAAAATAAACAAATAAACATTTGAATAAAGCCCTGAGTTTTGAAAATCTTCCCTAGCATTTCAGGTGAAAAAGTACCTCATGTCAGTTTTTTCCACACTTCCAAGCTACTTCATGATCCCAAAACGTATCAAGAGTTCAGTAAAACATCCATATGGACCCTTTTCTCTCTGAATTGCATCCTGATGATGCCACGGGAGTAGTAATTATAGCTACAGGGAATAACTGACTCCTTTTAAGAACAAATATAAACTCTACTATATATAATTACATTACAACTAGCAGGTAGAAAGTTCAACACTGTTTCATGGATGTACTGTTCTGTATGGAGAATCTCATTTCTTTTCACCTTTAAACCCCAAAAGTATTAAAATTTAAGCTCACCTATTCATCTGGTACAAATCTGCATAGCTCTGTTGTACCTAAAGGGTTCTTGGTAAATTTACAGCAGCTGCTTCAGAAGCATATTCTGAAGGTTGTGTGTCACTCATATAAGTTACATTTTCCCTTCCCAAGGTGATTTTTCTAATGGTGCTGAACCTGTGCTCAGCTGACCTCAAACAGGAATTAAAACAAAACCTCATAAAAGCACAGGGGAGACACAATAACAATGCATCTGAGGAGAGGTCTGAATGATTGACAATAGTTCCTCAAAATAATGAGTACTGCTTCCCAGGGTCAGGAGGGTACGTGACAAGCAAATTTTGCCAAAACAGAGAGGAAGTAAAAGAAGAGAGAAGAGAGATACAGGGTGTGGGTTAGAAATAAACATAAGTATTAAACTTCAAGTGTATAACCAAATATGTGTATATGTGTAATCACATGAAATATATACTTATATGCAGGTATTTGTATACATGTGTGTATGTATATTTGTTTATGTGTATATAGTTGTATGTGTATATGAATGAATTCATAAATAGGCACAATCTTTCTAAAGGTGAAAAGTCTCTCTTCAGGTTTCCCAGATAGAAACTTACTCATGTTACATTTACATTTACCCTATGGCTTGTTCTGTTTAGGGTAATAGTGTCTGATTCTAAAAATAACACTCAATAAACATATTCAGTCCTGCTTTTAAAACATCTCCAGTATAGTGGTTCATTCACACTGTTGTTATGTCTGTATTCATTATATACAGCTTCTGTCTTTTTGTGATGAGAGAACAAATATCGTAGGAAAGTAAATTCTACAAATGGAATCTTGCCTGAAAACAAAAAAAAAACAAAGGAAAACATTCCCTAAGGTTTATTTATAATTATACTCTTTTTAGCACAAGATATTTTTTTAACTTATTTCTTTTCCCTAGTTGCTCTAGAAGTTTTTAAAAATACTTTTGATGTTCAGTAGTTGTTAGGTATAGCAGTAAACATGCAAATGTTTGAGGAGTCAAATGTACTTAGCAGTTCACTCAGAAAGTAATCTGCTTCCAGAACTGCATTTAGTTTTCAGTTCTTTTAGTACTTAATTTTCTAGTCCTTTGCCTTCTGTCTTTCCACTCTGCTAAGCAACTGATTTTACCTGCCATTTTAAAGAAAATATGTTTATGAGAAATCTTAATTTTTATTGATTTATTGTACTAGTATAGTCCAGTTTATTGGAGGTAAAACATCTTCTGACAGGAAAGCAGTGATTGACCTCCTCTGTACCTTGCCTTGAAAGATGTGAGAAGAGGACTTGTAGGTAATATCTATGGGAAAGGACTATACAAAAAGAGCAGTTACAGAGTTAAAAGCACTGAGATAATTCTTTTTGTAATAGAGTAGATTACAGGAAGGGTGTCTTTGGGTAGCATATTGAAAGCTTTTTAATTGTTATTATTATTTAAATTATGTTCACCAAAATGACAGTTTCATAGTCTGAGGCATACAGTTTGGATACACACAGTTTAAGCTAAGAGTTATGACAGCAAAGGAAATCTGTTTTGATGCTACTGCTGAATATGCCTACAGAAAAATAAACAAAAATATTCTATGTGAAGCACTGTGTTTCAATTATATTACCTTTTGAAGGAACACCTGATTATTAATACTTGATTGGTGTGGCCTATCTGTTCCTGGGACCTGAACCAGGCAATGCAGATTCTTATATGTCAAATGCCTTTAAAAAACCCTGTTATTTCCACTCAGATACTGAAGGATGGGGTTGCTTTTAAATCAGAAGAAATTTGTTTTATGATTGTCCATGTTCCTAAAGGGACAATCACTTTTTAATATTCCCCCCCTCCCGCCCCAGAATATACTCAATAAAAATTCAAGTTGTTAGGAATTTTTACAGAATGTATACAGAGTATATACATTATCAAACTACATTGTATGAGGAATTCACATGAAATATATATTTTCACTAAATGAATCTTTGCTTGTTCTTTGAAAATTTCTAGGTATTATCTCTTCTTTTTGAGAAACCATGCTTACTATTTTTAATCAAATTATAGTTCTATATCTGTTCCCCATCTCTCGAGTGACTCACATTTCCAATAGTTTTACCCATTACTGAATTTAATCTTATGGCTGTGTATATTAAGGAATTCACCCATAGATCCTTTTTTAAGCATGGTATAATCTTGGCTTCTTGTCTCATGACTCCTCTGCTTTAAATTAGCTATGCTGTACAAGCAGATTGAATTAATGCTTTATAAAGATAAAGAAAAAATCCAGTGTTATTGAGATGGCCTACTCTCAGTACTTTAGTGATCTGAGGGACCGTCAATCTGTTGCAAGAAAACAAAGCTGCTTCTTTTTTTCTGGTCATCTTTCAGAAGTGTCATTTTTTTGGTGTAAGTCTGTGTCTTTTGTTTTCCTCTGCTCATATCTGTGTCATGACTTTAGTATAAACACACTTTTTTGAAGGGTGATATTTAAAAGCATATGATGGTTATAGTGCATGTGTAAATTCACAGAAATTACAAAGCAAGTACACCAATGACAATCTCTTTGGTTATTTTGCTGTCACCTTAACATCTATGTTTTTGAAAAGCCTATGTTATGTAGCTTTTCCAGAGACCTTCGTTTGTTGTTTATTCTTTGCTAATGTATTTTATTTTGGATGATGTTAATGGATTTTCTTTTTGCATATAAAATATGAAATTATACTGTTTGTGCACATTTCTACACATTTGTTGTTTCCAAAAGTGAGGAAGTGTTGTTTGCTACTCTACTAAACTCTCTGGGAAAAGTAAAAACAGACCTCAGATTTTAAACTTCAAAATCTGTAAAAGAAAAAAGCAGTGAACAAGGGGAAAGCTTGTAATTGCTATTGTTTGCCATAAAGGGTTTTCAAAATGATCATAGTGTAGCTGATGAGAAGAAATCTACCTGACTTTGCAAAGAGTCTGCAATATCTCTGAAATATTATCTTCTTTATTTACACTTGAGAAAGGCTGGCTAAGACACCAGGGAAGGTTTCTAAACTTTAATACTGTTGATTGTTCCATGAAGCATGGTAAAGGGACCAGGAAGAGAAGAGTTACATAAACTCTGTCTTACTGGAAGTTTATTGTCCCTCAAGTTTCTTAACATAATAGTGTTATTTAAAAATATGTGTAGCTATTAAGACACTGCTTTAAATACACTTGGTCAGAACTTGGAGATCACATAAAGAGTTGACTGTAGTAAAAGGAACCATCTGGTTACCAGTAAAAGAAAATAAAATGACACCATAATCTGGCTATGACAGAGGATGGAGTTAATCTACATCATGAGGTCTTTCTCTGAGTGTACCACTGAAATAAATAACAAACCAAAAACTCCAGAATGAAGCAGTTTTATGAAGTCAGTATCTGCTTTGAATAAGAAATGGTGTGAGATGTCAGGGTTCTCAAGGGACAAAGTTTTCCCTTTCAGTCAAATCTAATAAATATTTTGGGCATTTCCTCCCTGCCACCACAGGATGAAATAATCTGACTGGAGTGTGTAATCCTCCTTTTCAAGAAAACATTGTTGCTTTTGTTAAGAATAAGTCTGATTGTAGTACTATGATAATGGTGACCTCAAACATATTTTGGGTTTTGTTATGACAGCCAGTGTCTGGAGCCACAGAATTCCAAAGGAAACTCTGCTTTACTTTTTCTTATGGAATTTTCTCAAGCTAATATTTGTGGTAATTATTTTGGAAGTGTAGAATCATATATACTAAAGTTCTGGGTAAAACCTAAAACAGTCATCTAATTCATTCTTCTCCCCACTTGTAGTGTGCCTCTGCTCCCAGTGAACTAAGTCTTTCTCACTGAAGGCAACACAGCACTAAAAATGGATGGTAAAGAAAATGTAGTGTGAAACATATATTAAAGGTATTTTTTTATTCTCTAAAGTGTTTCTTAGTATTACTGCTGATTCCTTTTCATTTAGAATTTAAAACAAAAAACAAAGCCAAAAAATCTCTTTCAAACTGACTGAACTGCTGATTGCTCTGCTTTCTTTTTCCTCTCTTTTACTTGAAGAAATTAGAATAGCTACACTGTCGAAGAAAGCCACATATTCCACTGCTGTGGAAGTTGAAAACAAAAATCATAAGCGATGGCAAAACCTAAATTCAAATAGGAAAATTTAGTATATGACAAATAGTTAAATAGTTAAACTACCCCTACTTCTTCCATCTAAGAGGAACGAAAGAGATTAGGTTAGTGGTTTGCACTGAAAAATAATTCTACCAAGGCATAATGATACAGCAGGATCAACTAGATTATGTAACATACTTCAGACAAAAATTAGCACAATATTACTGTCTTTTCAACCTGGTGCCATCCTGCTGGATAAACATATAAATAGAGCACTTTGGAATCCCTATGAGATTGCAGATATTAAGTTACAATTCAACAAGGATGTGTAATGTCATCTTATTTGCTGCAAGGGGCAAATCATTATATATGTGTATACCGTTGTTATGATTATAAGCTGTTCAAGTATTAGTTGCTAAAAATTCATATATAATTTTTTAAACCAAGGGAGAACTTGCATAAACAGGTCCAGTTTAATAGAAAATTTGTGTCACACAATTTTCCTCTTTTATCCCATGTTAAATCCTTCTAACATGACTGTTGTGATATTACTACTTGAATATTAAATTCATGTTGCCTGCAAGAAGTGAGAAAGAGGTCTTTTCATTTGCAGAAAGTTTCATCAGAGTTAAGTTCTAGAGCTAATGCTCTGAAACGAGCAGATCACCTCAAGGGATTTTTTGTCATGTATTCCTCTGGATAGCCCTTGAATTCCTCTTTGACCTCTTTCCCTGGACAGCTGCTACATCACAGACTCTTTCTGTGGATGGGAATTCTGTAAAAATCTTCTTCCTTTACCCATCAAAACTGCTTCTGAGCCGCCTACCATGAGTCCATCAAAGAAGTGCAAAGCAGTACCCTGCCACCACCATTTGCTAGGGGAGCAGAGGTAGTAGATGAATATGAAGTCAAGTTCATTGCACAGACTTTTGTGATACCATCACAAAAGAAAAGCATCCTCTAAACTAAATATAAATGATCAATTTACTCTGGGATATTAGAATTACAACAGGAATGTTATTTGTGGGTCACTATTTTGAGAGATTTTATAATATCTATTACAGTGCATGTAATAAATATTACAGACATTGCCTCTTTCTTTTGTTAGAGAAATTATTGCCTAAAAGTTAAACTGTCCTGAATTTTTACAACTGAACCAACTAGAGTCTCCAAAAACTCATTAATGCCTCTAAAGTGTTTTCAAGGGTAGCATTTGGAATTAATTGACTAGAACATGTGAAAGTTACCTGAATCCCCTTATAAAACACTAGAATTTCAGATTGTTAATCATGCATTTTCTGAGATTGCTTATTCAAGTGCATTTTTCTGGATGGGGAAAAAAAGAAAAGACAAATAAACCTCCAGATCAAAGACTGGTGGTTTTTATTCTTTGTCTTGTCTTCTGCACCCTTTTGTAGGGCACAGTGCAGAGAAGAGGTGATCAGTTGAACCTCTTCCTACGGGTCTGTAGTGTCATGCCTTTTCAACTGTCCATTAAAAGAAAACAGCTAGCAGGATTTGACCTATGTTACATTTCATTGAAGCTCCTTAGCTGTGGCTCCTCTCCATTGACTACATACACCTATGTAGAGCAGCTCTCCACAACGTCTGACCATATACTGCACTTTTGAAGGCAGTCAGAGCTTTGATACTAACTTCCAACAGACAGGCTTTACTTATATACCTCTGTTTACACTTTACCAAGAAATTCCTCTATGTTTCAAAATTAACATGTTAAAGAAAAACTTGCCCATGTTCTTTATAAGTCAGAAGATTAGGAAAAAAGAAAATGCTAGCTTTCTTCTTTTTTACTTTTTTCTTTCCTTTTGTACTAAATTTTAAAACACTATCTACCCTGGATGTCTCAGTCATCAGAGGGAAATAAAGGAAAAAGAATGATGTCACAGAAATTCATGTATTATCAGGTAGCCACTTTGATTTTGTCTGTTGAAAGCAGCTTGAAAGAGTAGAGCAGTAGAGTTTTTAAGATGTGTAGTATACTCACCTTGATGTCAGTGTTCAACATGAGTCCCCGAGCCTGATTTCAGTGTATAAACATTGGCGTTGCTTATAAACAAACTGTTGTCTATAAAGTTCTGTAAATTTAATGATTCATTTGTCACTCTGAAGAAATTACTATTAACTTTACAATAAACGATTCAACTTCTGCCTTCCCATTCCCTCTCTTAAGGTATGTGTGCTCCAACATACAATTTCTCCAAGACATCAGGGGACTCCAGAGTTTAAATCCATCAGTTAAAACCAAACAGGAATGGGAAAACAATTCAAGGAAAAATACTCTCATCTTTCTAATTCATTTTTACATTAAAAATAATAATAAAAGAAAGTAACAATGGCAAAATAAAAAGTAATCTCAATCTTTCCATCTAAATATAACTCAGTAGGTCACCTTAAGGAAGACCTGATGGTATTATAGAGAATTCTGATGGGTAAATTTAATGTCTGGCAATAGATGGGTTCCAAGGGTAACCAAATGCCATCTTACCCAAAATGGAATTGGAAGTGGATAAATACTTTAGTACTATACACATCAAGAAAGAATAAATTATTGGTCCAGTGACCACTGATGAAACCAGGTGCCTGAGTTATTCCCTCCTACATGTGACTCACAGTACAGCTATCTGTTTTGCAGAAAGCATTACAGAATCATAAAACTTAACAAAAAATAAAAAAAAAAAAAAGAAAAGCAAAACAACAACAAAACCAACCAAAAAATACCCCCTGTAAATATTTCTCAGTGTTTGGTGCTAAATCATTAATTACCTATCTTCAGTCCAAAAGACTTCATTTCAAAAGTGAAAGTAATATGTGACACAAGAGATAAGGGAAACTGGCAATAGCAAGAATTAGGCACCAGCTCTCACAGTGTTGAAAAGCAGTCAGAAGTGATCTGTACAGAAATAAAACTAAGACGTTTGGACAAGTAGTTGACAGTCACATGCATGGAAATAAGCCTTCTTTACACTTTTTTTTTTTTTTTGATGAAAGGTGATAGAAAAAACTGCAAAGCATGTTGCTACCGCCAGATACCATTAACCCATAAAGTTTATTAATGCCAAAATTAAGCGCTGGAAGAGCAACCCATGTTCCACTTCTTCACAATTCTAGCTATTGCCCTAAATATTCTGAATGAAATAGAAGGAACAATTGTATGATTATCAGTCCCATAACAAAGGTAGACCATGGAAGGGCATGAGAACACCAAATGCATTGCCTAGCCTTTCTTCATTTCTTTGTAATTTACCAGTAAAGCTACCGTGGAGATAGGAAAAGCATATGACACTCAAGGAAAAAATTGCAGCAAATTCTGTAAATTCTTCTGCTATAAGTATTTCTTCAAGAGTGCTCTTTGTGCAATTGCTAGGTAAATTATTCACTCTCTGTTGTATTACGTTACGGAATAGAAAAAGTTGAGGTGAAGTTATACTCTAAGAAATAACAGTGTAAGAAGTGAAAATGACAGATCAACATGGAACCTCACAATGGCTCTCAGATTAATTTAATTCCATTTTCTTCTACTCACTAACTTCTTTCAGACTTCCAAATGTTGTCTGAGTTTTGGAAGTCAAACTCTGTTTCTGTTTCCCCCACCCCCATTGATACTAAAGATCTTCAAACTTGCACTAGAAAAGGAAATTTGTTCAAAGCTGCTTGCAGAAAAAAGTCCACATTTCTTCTCATGGTCATAATGGCTGTGCAACGAGAACAGTATTTTTCATGGTTAAAATACATAGCTTCAGAATTTTTACATTTGTTAAAAAGCTAAGTCTTATGGGAATTTGACTTACTTAAACTAAACTTCAGACTTAGCTTATTTCATAAAAACAATGAAACAGTGTTTTGCCTAAAGTAATGTAAGAAGACTTCAGAGAATCCAAAAGCAGAAGTTTAACTCCCAACCTCCATAGCATCTTCTCTTCTTAACTGTTCCAAAATTCTATTAATAGTAAAAAAAGAAATAATTCATAACGTATTGTCAGCTGTGAAAATCTTGGCTCAATGGGAGCATTTGACCAAAAATAGCTTAATTATACCTTGATTGCAAAGTACAAATAAAGTCCAATGAGATTTTACATATCTTGTCTATGTGCCAGGCACTTTATTCAGTCTCTCAAAATGCCGGGGAGAATGGTTTTGGGGACACAGAGTAAAAGCCAGCTTTTACAACTTACACTTCTGAGAAATAAATGGTGTATCTTACTGCTCCTCCTCTAAAACCACAGTTGCAGGCCACTGAAAAAAAGGTAATGGATTCAATGAACTACAGATCTAGTTTACTATGCCTATTCTTATGTAATTTATTGTAGCATTTAAGTTTAGAAGAACCTTTTGCTCCATGAACACCGATCTCAGCTGTACTGCATTCCTTGAAGGTCAGGGGAGATGTCCTTCAACAGATTCTACCACTCCCTAACAGTCTATAGATAAATGTATAAGTAGTAGCTAAGTCATCTTACCCACCTTAGATTTCCTGTGCTTCATCTCTGAAAAAAAGTGATGACTTTTCTACTTAGTGCAGCAAGTGCATTAGAAAATTCTCAATTTGTTCATCAAAAAAATCTGAAAATTGCTAAAGTAAGTGGATAAATTTCCACAGTCCTCCAGAAGGCTATGAATCAGCTTATCTGTCCAGAAGACATGACCTATATGGCCAATTTCTCCACCCTTTTACATTTACAACCTCTGTCATTTAGTCCTTCTGTTCTGTTCATCTTACAGGGAAAACTATGCTAGTAGTTTCTCTTACCTACATCAATGTTTTGTAGAAAACTCTGAGGCTGGTATAGTAGCTTTTCAGATTTGGAGTAAGGTTAATATAAAACTTTCTCACTAATGAGATTTAGTTCATGCCTGTGGAAAAAATCAAGCCAAACCAACCAAGAAAAATTTTTAAAAAGTTATCAAATATTTTACTTTTTCTTTAATCCCTAAAGGACTAATGATAATATCTCTGTAGATTTACAAATCTACTATCAAATCTAGATGTGTCCCAAAATTAAAGAATTCTCTTCCAATTGACATTTTTTCCATCACTGCTAAGACATGAAGAATTGGGAGGTATGGGGGACAGAACTGTTTGTTTAAAAATCTTGCCCTTTTTACAGATGTGGTTTAACATTAGTGAAATAAGTGTGGAGAAGTATTTTACATTTTGAACAAAACTTCAAGGGTAAGATCCATCCATTTTTAGATTTACTTGAACAATAGATAATAATGTTCATCTCTGGCACTGATATGCTATGAATTAACTGTTTTGAATATATGGTAGAAAATTAGTGAAAACTTTTGCAATTCAGTAATGCTGAAAGACAAAATGCATGTTGCTAATGATAGACTGGGTTTTTTATCACATTTTCAGTTGTCAGTGTGTCATTCATAATTGTTTTTTGTCACTGTAAGCATCTGAGGAGAGTAAGTGCTTAAATATAGTCCTATGAATAATCCCATGTAATTCTGATCTCTTGCTGAAAGTAAGCAACACCTTCCATCACTAATGGATGTAGTCAATGGGGTAATGTGTCCAGTGCAGAGTTCTTTGAAGCAAATGAATATATGAAAAAAGTCTGATCCTTCTTTACCATGTGACGGTTTGGATCTTGAACAATAATCAGGTATTTTGGCACCTAATAAACGGTGGACATAGTTATTTAAGAATAATGCTATGGAATGATAAGATAAATATTAAATACAGCTTCACATAGTGACCTGTCTTCAGAAATAGATATAATTCATCAAAACATGTTAGAAGAGATCATAGTGACATTTTGTAGAAATATTTCTGCCACTTAAGAACCTAGACTTTTTATTAAAGATATAATGTGCCTCTTCATCATGTTGTCATTGTGGACTGCAATCTCTGCTTCAAGAACAGAATTGTGATTAACTATCCTATTTTCCTTAGTGCCTACAGGATTTGAAAATTTAACTGCATATTTTAAAAAATTACAGGGTTTAAAAAATTAACTGTATACCTGGCATAAACTTATTCTAAACTATGGATTATCTGGTTTATTTAGCTAGAATGTGAAGTGGGTTTGTAGTTAAAGCAGTGTTATCTAACAATCTTACCTCTGAAATTAACAGGAAATCTCTGTAAATATAAAGGAGTAATTTGGTTTTCACTGGACAGAGGTGTTAGTGTCCATTACATTATGCTGATGTTTTCATTAGTAGGGAACAGGTCTGCTTAACTATAGGTATGAATGGAATGGGAGGTTAAGTTTATATAGAGGTGGGCAAAAAAAAAGGACATGGAACAGTTGGAGTGGGTCCAGAGGAGGACCGCAAAATGATCCGAGGGCTGGAGCACCTCTTCTATGATAATAGACCAGATTTCCATATACTCCTTTTCACAGATGATTATGATTAAGGACTGAAGCTATAAACTGTTGCTGTTAAAAGGAAAGCTGGCCATTTTCTGGATTTACTCTATATTTCTATTTCTGATGTATAAAGTTTCAGAATAAGTAGGAAAAAATTACTTGTGATTTTGTGTCAGATCAGTGAATAGTTCTGCTGAAAATTTCCAGGAAATAGAAAGCAAATTCTGGTATTAAAAAAGTTATTTTGAAAGAGCTTACCAAACTTTGTATAATAACATTTGCCAAAATGTTGTTAACATTGACTACAAACACACTCATGACATACTATGTTTTCACCAGATACAGGGTGGTAGAGCATGGGGTCTTTAGGTCCAATTCTTTACAGACATATTCTGAGTTTCATTTTGCTTGTATTTTAACTAAAATAATTTAAAACAGCCCATCAAAAGAGATATATGTCTAAAAATTCACCTGTACAAAAAGATCTTCAAAACACTTCAAAGTCGTGGTTTTCCTCCTTTTGATTTCACATAGTTTGTAACCTTTTATTCGTCAACTTATTTTGTATTTCCTTTCTGAATTTGCCCTCAGTTGCTACAATTAATTTAAAAAATCACCTCTCAGACCGATGCAATAAATGCAATCAGTTTGTAGTGGTGTTTAGATACAAATGCTAGTTTCTTGAATCTGTATTTCTTTCCCTAAAATATTTTATGTTGAATTTTTTATAGACACTGATTTTTCATTGTCAAAAATAATTAAGCTATAACAAAAAAAACTTTAAAATACTACCTTCTCTGAAAGTTATTTGAAAATTAATTTGTCTACACGTGTTTGCTGAGTAAAAACTTCTTGCTTCCCCTGCTTTCATCAGTACCAACAACAAAAACACATGAAACTCTGGAGAATTTATATAAGCAGACTTGGCAGCTGTTTTTATATTTACTCAGATTATGAAATATAATCAGAAATTAGAGCTTTTCTCAAGTAATATGTTGATTTTGAGAAAATTAATATTTATTCATTAATTCAGAAATAGATACATTCTGATTAAAGAAATTTATTTTACTTTTCAAATTTTTAATATTTGCTAATTACATTTTTTACTGTGAATCATGGTTCCCTAGATTCTCAGGTAACCCTTTGCTGTCCTGTAAACAACTATTTCAAAATTAGCATGAATATAAGACATTTCTTTACATGGTTTCCTCTTCCCAGTGCTGTCTTACACCATTATTTTTTGTATTTTATACATTAGAGAAGCCCCTCTTAATATCAACAGGAATTGTTAAATTCTGTATAACATTTGAAAACTTTACTGGGGTTTTCTCAGTCACATAAGTGAGGAAATGGAAATGTTTGGTCAGACTGAACAGTGTTAAATTCCTGGGTTTTACAGGAAAGCAGTTTTTCAGGTTGCCTTAAAATCTGTACCTGAATGTGAGTTTTAGCTTTTATATTTCACTCAGTGACTGTCTACACATGTGCATGCGTCTAGGTATATGAAGAACAAAGGAGCCATGAACACAAGAAATCATACTGTAGCCAGGTGTGGCTAATGTTCCTCCTGCCTTGTGAGTGAACCTTTTGTCTTACAGAATTATTCTTAAGTAAAAATCTGCTTCACTGGGTCAGGAAACAAATTCCAGGAAACAAAGTAGGGGAATGAATAGGTTACGTCCTAAGTCCTGTGATAACACTCTTTCTGAGAAGCAGAGCCTATTGCAATAAGAAAATGCTCAGACAGAACACTGAGAAAAGATCCATACTAACTTGCTTCCAATCCTTGCTAACTACCCCAGAACACTGAAGATAATGTATTGCAGCAGTTGACATCATTTGAGGCGTTGGTCTTAAGTAGTGTTAACTGATGTTCAGGTGGGACCCAACTAATTGATATGCATTTCAATTTCAGGATATTGTCAGGTCTTTCAATGTCTCCTTTTTCCTACGCTTACTTCTCCTTTTCATTGTTATTTTTGAGTGAGGGGTTGAGGGGAAAAATTGTTTGCTTTCCCTTCTATCAATTTACATCAGAATGAAATGGATTCAGTATCTTACTATTTTCATTTATCAAGGCCAGCAGAACGCTTACCTCTCTGGTAAATTTGAATTGTAAAGGAAAAACTTTCCAACAGATTTTTCATCACTTAAAATCATGTTCCTGTTTTGTCCCTCCCCTTTTCTTGCTAAGCTACATGAAATGTGTTTGTTCCCTAATATATATGTGATTTAACTATTTTAAGTTATTACTAGACATTTCACTTTTCTTTAGGACATTTTCTACTAACTTCTTCCACATCAATCCACTGAAATTTGTTTGGAATGAAGGCAAATATCGACGACAAAACCACATGTTTCTAGCTCTGACACAGAAGAAATCTGATGTTTTTGTACCTCTGATTAGGTTCATACCTACTGCTTGTTATGCCTTTCGAGAACTGAAAAATGTGTAGTTTGCTTTTCATTTGAGCTTCAAGTCTCTTTTGGAGTCAAACAACATGCTGCTTCTACCAATGCAGTATTCTTCTGACTAATAGATGGAACGTGTAAATAAAATATTTGCTGTTTATCCAGCTGTTGTGTTATACCATTCTTTCATATGTACTACACACACTACTCAGCTTGAGCCAGTGTACTTTGTTCACATGGTTTGCTTTTAAAATATTCTGTGAAGGAAAATTGTCCTTAGAAATCTTTTGTCATTATTGGTATAGCATTCAAAATTATCAGAGGAATTTTCATTGAAGGTGTTAGAAAAAACATGCAAAAAAAAAAAAAAAACCAAAAAACAGTTCTAGGATTTAACTGGGGAAGCTTTTAGGAAGCAGAAAACAGTTCCTTAGTAATGATAATAAAAAGTAATAAACCCATAAATCTGTCATGGTGCCGGGGCCTGGGATCAGGGAGGGCTCCCTGGAAGGAAGGGTGGCAGGGCAGGACCTGGCCAGCCAGGGTCCCATTGCCCAAAGACAGGAAATAGGCAGACTGGGGTGAAAAGCAAGGACAGCCCCATCCTGGGTCATTGGGCACCTCAGTGGGGACCAGGTTAGGTCGAGGCCAGTGGGGCCCACCACTGGGCAGGACAGGGCTGTGTTGGTGCTTAAGACTGACATCTTATGGCATCACTGGGGCAGCCACTCATGGCGTCATAGGCACTAGGAATACAGAATTCCCCCTTTTAAATAAATAAATAAATAAATAGAAGAATGTTTTTAAAGTGCAGTGTTAAGGCTCAACAGCTGGGAAGGTTTGCTTTTTGTGGGACCATATAGTAGCAATCCATAAATGACTTAAGTTCCAAACTGATCAAATCTGAGGTGTCAAGGTGCCTTACATATAACTATATGAGTCATAACTGTATGAGTCCACTGATCAATGACAACTCCAGATGTAATTTAGAGGAAGGAGCCACCTAAAGCAAGCTGATAGAGAAAACACCATGTAAGAAACCCACTTATAGCTTATCCACATAAATGCTCTATCCACTTGACATCAACCCAAAAATAAATACCTATACCTTTTTTCTTTTTTTTTTTTAGTCAAAAAACCCAAGATGTCTGGACAAAATCTTTACTGCAATAGGCAACACAGACAATATAGCACTTCACTCTTGTTTAAAATGATTGTCCTTCTCTATAGTCACCCATGTAAAAATTGATCCATTCATATGTGGTAAGTCAATGTCTCTAGAAATGTTGAAGTTGAAAAGGGTGAAAAAGATTTCATGCGTTTCCAAACGGTGTTATTGAACACAAAGTCAGCCTATTCAGTTGTCACACTGGCAACCATCAGAATGACTGTAAAAGTAGATAAGTTGACTAGAAGCCTGGTGAGGGGGCCCCCACAGTGATCATGTAGAATATTTTAATAAAACATTGCAGCATTACCTGATCAGAGACATGCTCCAAATTTTTCTTAGAAATTGTGCTACTGCTTGTAAAATTTCTGAGATTCTCTAAGGCAAGCGTAGTATATATATCTATGAATGAGAATTACTTAATCTGGTTAAGGCACTCAGACACAGAAACCTGCCTCTAATATACTTTAACGAGCAGATGTCTTGGATAAAAGGGAGAAACAATTATTTCCTTTCCCAGCCATCTAAAAACGTGCTGGAGAATTGTATGATATTTGAATGACATTTGGTTGTTAACATGTGTTAGGTGTACTGTGACAATGCTAGCAGTTCCAGAACACTGTGGGACTTAGAAGTTTTGGGTAGGTTAGAGTTCATTTTAGGCATGAGTTTCTCACTTCTCAGACAACTGGGATAGTGTTGAACAAATGTAACATTCTAATGCCTGGGAAATTTTACTTCCAAATAGTGCCTAGAAAAAGGGTAAAGCAGATATAGGGAAGGTTTAATGAGCGTTTCAGGAGTACACTTAAATATCTAAATTTCTTATAAGCCAGGCTTCTTTCTACCTTCCATAAACACCACCAAAGTAAGAATACTGTGGATTTCCCAGAAGCTTTGGGCAAGATTAAATAGCTTTGGATTGAGTTTGACTAAGATTTAACATTGGCTATCTACTTTTTTTGGATACTTTTGTCTTTGCAGTTCACCTTCTAATGCCTGAAGTCTCTCAGGTGTTGACAGTAAGATCTTTAAAAATGCAGTTTTAACATTTCAAAATCAGAAGCCTGCTCCTTCATATAAAAGCTTTCCAAAATATTCCACTGCAAAAAGCTAGCTGAGCCTTTTTAGGTTTGACATTTGCATGATCAAACTCTGTTTGGAATGAGGTCCAATTTTCTCTCAAGATGACAAAGGTTAAAACCAGTTCATCCTGTTTTACTCATACTCTTGAGAAAGATTGTTGTGAATTAGGGTAAAGCACCACTTTACTATTTCTACTATAATGATTACAGGCTAATAATTTATTATTAGGCTAATAATCTGATAGGCTAATTAATTAATTAGGCTAATAATCTGATAATTTTGAAACCAGAGGTGAATTTGACAGATAATTTTAATGTCATTTCAAAGTTTTGCCTGCTTAAGAAAAAAGAAAAAAAAAAGAAGAAAAAACACTGTTATACAGGAGCTTATATTCCTTCCTTAATAGTAGCTTAACTGTCCAAAGTCTCATGAGTTCCCCAGTTAATTTAAAAATGTAAGACTTAGACTTGCAAATAGCTTGGGAACTTTTCAAGCTACATAATGTGCAGGAAGTGTACATTGAATCCATTGATTCCTCATTTATTTGATATTTCAACGTCTTTGCTTTAATTTAATTTAATTCTTATCTATATTTTATTTTGTAGTTTTTGTCACGCTAAATCTTAGAGAACTGGCAAGTATAAACTTGATTGACCTAAATTCTCATTTCTTGGGCCATTTCTTTCTGCACAACCTTGAAAACTAAAGCATAGGATGAAATAGAATAATCAAAGCATTATTAAAAGTACTCCTGAGAATTTCATGTCTTTAATTTACAGACTGCAAGTGTTGTGGTAAGGAAGTGTTTGAAACATTTGACGCTTGTTAGTTTGCATAACAGAACACAGAAATAACTGTATAGGCAAAGGAAAAGATCGGACTCTGCAGTACTTTGTATTTAATTGAATTTAAGAAGGAGTCAAATGAAGTTTTTGCAGAAGCGTAGAGTTTTTAATCAAAAGAAAAAAAACAGCTAAACTCTTCATTACTCTGTTTTGTTTTTTTTTAATGAAGATGTCCTAGCAATAAGAAGCAGACACATTAATATTTCAGGACCTTTAGAACTTAATAAAACATCTAAAACCTCCCTAAAACATAATAAAGACCTTGTGTGTACACTGCAGAACATTCCAATATTCTTGTTCTCATAGCCTTGCCTTGTGCTTGGCTCCACCAGTAACTGCAGATTTTTAAGCTAACCTAGAGTTTCAATACCTGGTAGAAAAGTGATTAAAGAGATCTTTTCTATGTTGAATGCTAAACGGTGTTTCTGAATACTGGAAGGGAAATTAGTTCTTTTTTTCAAGGAAGAAACCAGTAGTAAAATGAACTATACTTCTATAAACATCAAAAGGTTGGGTGTTTTAAATCTGGATTATAGAAACATCTCTTTATCCACACAAATGAATCTTGCATCACCATTTACTAGTAGGTTTCCTATCTTTCAAAGAACACTCTCAATCATCAGACATTATTTCATATGTCAGTAAGTCGCTTTTCATTCTGCAGAAGCTCTTCCGTTTTTTAAATAAACCCCATGTTCTAAGAAGATAAATTCAGAGTCTCAGCTTGACAGGTGATAAATCTGATTTTTGTGCAGGAATCCTTCATAGTTTTCTCGTCTTTTTTGCTACTATACGCAAAGTAAGCTATTTGTAAGATATCAAATAGCATCCAGTTAAAGAATAATCCAGACTACTTGAATACTGGATACTACATATAGGGTCAATTTACTTTATAACTTCTGTTGAAATTCAGTGCTCATAAATTAAAGCACTCAAGTAGGGTTTAAGGGAAATAATGTTTTCTTTCATACTGATACACCTTTTTAAGAAAAAAAATCTACTTTTTTTGAAAGCCTAATATGCAGAAGTTTTTCTTTGTTAAAATTTTACACTTTCTACCAACTCAAATCAGATCTTGCATGACTTGCAAGAGCAAGTCTGACTGGAGTAAGGGCTCACAGACTTAGTTTCTATAAAACCTCAAGTGTCTAAGAAGAAAGAGTAAACAGTACATTCTTGAAAGTAAAAAGGTGATACAGGTGTGAAATAGGCTGATTCAACACCTCATGAGTATTATTTCCATTGTCAGGATACAGCCATACTTATAAATAAGTCCTAGAGTTACCTTCAGGAACACATTTTATACTACCTCATCCTGCGCAACACACTTGAAATCATGCTCCCTGAGGCAACCACAGGCCAAGACTCCATTTTTCACACACACACACACACACACAAAAAAAACCCAACACCCACCCCATCACCACCTTCGCCCCCACCCCCTCTTAACATTGGCATTCTTACACTTCTATGGACCTAAAATTTTATGAGACAGATGCTTGTCTTGTAGGCTCCAAAGATCATCAGTGCACTTTTATATCTATGGAGCACTGGCTCTCTTTTTTAAGCTATTTTTCCCTGAAAAGAATGGTGATCTTATCTCTGGTGATAAGTATTGTAGTAAATGGGAAGTAGAAGTTGTGTTGAAATTAAAAGATTTTGTTTCCAAATTAAGCTATTGATTTAATATTTGCTTGAAAGTACTGGAACTTTATCTTGAAATTGTAAAAGATTAAAAACCATGTATTCTTAAAGCTAGCTCCCTCAGGCTTTTCTCCAGGGGTTTGGCTAGCAGAGAAGGTGGAAGGGAATGTTCATAATGGAGTTGACATCAAGGTTACTCAAAACACCAATGTGCAGAATATGTTTGTTAAGATAGATCAGCTATTTTTGCTAATTTATAAAAAAAGGGGATGAAAATGCGTATAACGTGATGTCATTTGAAATAATACTAAATAACCAGAACACCTGTTTTTTTCAAACTGTGTGCATAGCGCTGAAGATATCGAAAGCACTGATGGACTGTCAGGTGTTACATTAAAACTCAACAACAACAACAACACACAGCAAAAAAACAAATGGGAGATATTTCCAAATGAGGTCAAGTACAGTGTAGCAGTGAGCGTAAGAAGTGCAAGACCAATTATTGCTCAGGTGCCATTTCTCACTCTTTCTGTTTCACCCAGCACTATAGTGCTGACTGCTATAGACACTGTAGGCTATGTGTTTTTGATAACAGCACAGCTGATACTGTAAAAGCATTGTTGAAATTGCTTTCCTGTTTATTACTATAGTTTACTTTTGATTCCTAATGAAAGAGGCACTTTTAGTGTTCTCTTGTGTTAGAGATGTAAACTGAAACACTCTGCTTTAATTGCACAGACATGAGTAGTTACTGTTCAAGCTGAAAGTAAAATGACTCTCCTCATCAAGGCCAAATGCTTTGTGGGGAAGTTTTTCATAAGTAATTGAACTACAAACAATTGTAATAGTAACTAATGGGAATTAGGGGACGTGGGCTTACAAACACAGCAATATGTTTTGCAGAGCTCAGGAAACCTGGAGTAAGGTTATGGAGTAAGAGGGCAAAATATTTTCTCCTTCACCTGTAGAGTTTTTTTAATATCCCCTATTTTTGATGTCTCCTCTCAAACTACATTTGCATGGCCAGAATTTTGAGAGTTTATTTGAAAACACTTTTCATTGTATCAATAAGTAGAACAGTCAATTTTATCTTTTTGATATTCGTGCAATATTGGTAAATAATCTACTGTGCTATAGTTAGGTTAGAATAGCATTAAATAACCAGTCAGTCCCTGCTTGATTGATCCTTTTGTATCTTTGACTTCCCATGGAGACAGAAGTATTTAAAAAAAATAAAATTAAAAAGCTTGAATTAAATGATCAGAACTCACTTTAGATATTTTTTGGAACCGTAATAATAGACCACTCTCATGGGATTTAATATATGCAGAAGAAGAACCTCTTCATTTTGATAAGATTACTTTAGGTGTTCAAAACTTACTTTTTCCAAAGAAAAGGCTAATGAAGTGTTACATATGTGCTTATCTGAGTTCCACATCTGCTTATTTATGGGGCTTCTCTGAAGCAGTAGGAGTAATAATAATTAAAAAAAAAAAAAAGAAACAGACCTATTCTAGGAGCTATTTTAATACTATTAAAATATAACGTATTATACCAGAGATAAGAATGTGTTTGATAAATAAATTGAACCATTTAAATTAAAGAAAGCTGGGGGGGGGGAGGGTAGGGGGTGCAGAAAAAGGTTCTGATAAAACTGAGAATAATTTCTCCAGTGAATAGAATAGAATAGAATAGAATAGAATAGAATAGAATAGAATAGAATAGAATAGAATAAAGCATTTGTCCCCTCAAACAAGAAACTTATAATTCTGAATTACACATAGAGTTTGTGTATACCTATGTACTTCTCTAGAGCAGATGCATACAAATACCTTTAAAAATGGTAAAATTCTATTGATATGGTTTATATGGCAAAATAAGGATGTGGGGTTGTTTTTTTTTTAATTGTAAACCCTGAAAAGGACTTAATTTCTATTTTGAGCATAGGCTTGAGATTATTTTAATCTTTGGTAGTACTTTTGTTCTCTATTAATTTCATATATGCATGCTCTGCTCAGTTCTTTATTGTCTCCCAGACTTTTACCTGAGAAGAACCTCATTTCTGTGTCAACTTTTGAGCCAAATCACTGGCCAAGTGGTTTAGAATGGTGGTTGGTCATTCTGAGACTACACATCTACATCTATCAATATAGTTGTGCCTGGGACTATGTTCTGTGTGATATCTAGGGTCAGGACATTGGAATTTAATGTTACACTCAAAACCTTGTCATGGGCAAAAGAGATCTAAATAAATCCAACACTATGTTGTTAGTTACATTAACGTTTCAACAGCACAATACCATGCAAATTTATCTCAACAAAACAGAAGAGTTTCATTAATAGCACAATTAACATTGTCATACAGAAACATCATACTTTCTACCCCTAACAGCTCAATTTCCTGTGGAAGGGCAGGGGAGGAGGGTTAGGGTGTCAGCAAGCTCCAGCCTCTTGTAATCTTCACTGGGAGAATTACAGTGTATATTCTGGGGATTTCTCTCAGTCCCAGATATATTGAAATTTGTTCCTCTGCATTTCCATGTCACAGCCTGCTTCTTTATTGCTTCCTGGCTGAAGCCTCAAAGATGTACAATCAACTCTTCCCACATTTGGGGATGTAAGGGGAGTTGCTGGTCACACTGGGACCCCCTGGAAGACTCAGGTCTTGTCCAGATACAGCAGGTACAGAGTCACATCTCCAACATGGTTGGTAATGGCCACCGGATTCTTGTTAAGGCATACTAAAACAATACAGGGGCCAAGGCCAGCTCAGCCAGGGCTGACAGAACCTAAGGCTTTTTCTAGTGATGTTGAAGATATATGTCTTGTGATACATTAAACAATCATTAACTGATTACTCTTTGACACTACTGCAAACACTGTGGCAATCTCATAGCTGTCATGTGGTCCAGGAAGTGCAGAAGTAAGCAGAGGAAGAATGAGCTACTAGTTCTGAATGGAGTTTATCAGTTTTCATTAGGGTTCTCGTTTGTATTTTATCCTGTATGCCTAAAATTCTGTTTGTAAATATAACACAGATACTTTCCATTCTTTCCTTTTACTGTTATATTCTACATGCTCGGCATGGGAAGCAAGGTGCATAAAAAGGTATAGTCACCAAATCTGTAATGCTTATTTGGGTCACTGCATTTGGGTCCCTTGTATGCAGTGAGAAAACCTTTTGTTGCACTTTTTCTGATTTGACTGTATTTCTGGTATTCCAGCCTGAGAGGCTGGAATCATCAATAGAGAAAATTCACTGCTGACTTCCAGCTAACATTTTCCCTGAATTAGCATATATTTACATAGAAAGGGATATCTTGTCTGTACTGAATTTCTCTAAGTTTATCTATCATTATTCTTTTACCTCTAGATGAGTACATTAGGAAGGAAGTTCTACATGTATGAAAAAAAAGAAATCTTTTGTGTTACTGCGAAATGGAAGCTAAGAAGTTGTCTATGACTATCTCTGTTAAATACATACATTTACATACAAATACATATATTATGTATTCACACTTCCATATCCTATGGTTATGTGCGTGTGTGGTTGAAAGAAGGATCATGATTGGTCAAGGCAAGATTGCTTGATTGTTGAGTATCATGTTCTCTTAAAACCAGAGCTTGAAAAAGAACCCTAGAGGAACATTAAAGCTTAATGTTTCATTGACTAAAGTTTAAATAGACTACATGCTGCTACTTAACTGTAAAAACATTGTGGGTTTAATTCCTCAAAAGCTACGCCCTGCTGCTCGCAGTAAGAGGAAAAGGAAATTTACCATATATGAAAATAATGTTGATGTATACACCTGTGGTGGTCCAAAACTCTGCAGCATCCAAATGTGGTCTAATAACTACTGATTAAAGAGGGACCCCGTACACTCCAACTGAGGCCTCCCCAGCTGGCCCTAGTTGGCCCTAGTTGTTACCTAGTTGCATGGCTGACCTCTGCTTAGGTCACTGCCCACCAGCGTCCATGGCCATGACCCAGAGCTGCTCCCTCGTCCCACCAGACCCAGCCTGCACCCCTGCAGGGCTCTGCCTTCCTGGTACAGAGCATGGCCTCATCCTTACTGAATTTCTTGGAGTCCTGTTGGCTCCCTTCCCAGACGTGGCTTTTGTGCTATTCAGTGCGCATATCAGTCAAGAAATTGCTTTATCTCCCTTCTCTTCTTTCTTGGACTGCAGTCTGCTGGGTTTTTTTCCCTAAAGTAACTTAGTGGTTTCTTTTTGGTCTAAAACTTCATTCCAAGACTATTCCTGTAGTGAATATTTTGACATGAGTAAAGACAAATGGTTGATCCAGCGTGCCTGATTTAGTTACTACAGGCAGGTACTTATTCATTACAGGGGTCCTATCGGTACTTTTAAGGATGTAACAACATTACCAAATTAGATGGATAGTTTCTTATATATTTCTGTAGATTAAAAGTGTTTTCCTTTTTCTCTTGTTCAACCATCTGGAACAAAAAATCGCCTGAAGCCTGTAAATGCCTAGAATACTTCCACCCTCCTCTGGTATGTTCTTGTATTCTGCTTCCAGGAGAGAAAATATGAGGCTAATATAGCCATCAATACTTTCTAACAAAGGATATTCAAGAAACAGACTTTCCAAAGGGCAGGTAAAAACTAGACCACAGTAATAATCATAGCACTTAAGGCCTGTTCAATTTTTTATTATTGCTTTTACTTTGTACCCGCTGAGTTCATACTATGCTGTTTTGAGAACACATTAGCTCCAAGTGCTGGTACAACCCGCAGTCAGGTTAGCAACACATTCCAGTTATCAGCAACCATCAGTACTCAGCAGACAGTGTTATTAATCTACAGTTTCCAAGGAGTA
This sequence comes from Phalacrocorax aristotelis, assembly GCF_949628215.1. Taxonomy (NCBI): domain Eukaryota; kingdom Metazoa; phylum Chordata; class Aves; order Suliformes; family Phalacrocoracidae; genus Phalacrocorax; species Phalacrocorax aristotelis. Next base: position 48,736,696 of record NC_134311.1, read on the forward strand.
ACAGATGAAAACTTGTCTGTAACTGGGAAATCCACAGACATCTCTGTTGCACATACTTAACGGAAATTATTGGCCTCCAGTTTTACCTGTCTGTGCATACCTTTTTTGTTCCTCTGATCTACAAAATTAACAGCATTTTGAGGATTGCTTTTCATTTGTAAATGACTTGGATGCAGGACTTGAAGGAATACTAATGGAGTTTGCTGATGACACAAAATTGGGAGGAGCTGTTGACAATCTCAAAGGAAGAGAGGCCTTGCAGAGACATCAAGACAAATTAGAGAGCTGGGCAATCACTGACCACATGAAGTTTAACAAGGGCAAGTGCTGGATTTTACACCTGGGCAATCACTGACCACATGAAGTTTAACAAGGGCAAGTGCTGGATTTTACACCTGGGCACAGCAACCCTGGATGTACACACAGACTGGGGAATGAGAGGCTGGAGGGCAGCTCCACAGAGAGGGATCTGCGGATGTGGTCGACAGCAAGTTGAACATGAACCAGCAGTGTGCCCTGGGAGCCAAGAGGGCCAACCATGTCCTGGGGTGCATCAAACACTCTATTGCTAGCCGTTCGAGGGAGGTGATTGTCGCACTCTACTCTGCACTGGTGCAACCTCACCTCGAACACTGTGTGCAGCTGTGGGTGTCACAGTATATTAAGGATATAAAGCTCCTAGAGAGTGTCCAGAGGAGGCCCATGAAGTTGGTGAAGGCTTTAGAGGGGAAACCATATGAGGAGAGGCTGAAGTCACTTTGTTCAGCCTGGAGAAGAGGAGACTGAGGGGACACCTCATTGCAGTCTACAGCTTCCTCACAAGGGGAGGAGAAGGGGCCGGTGCTGATCTCTTCTCTCTGGTGACCAACGATAGGATCCAAGGGAATGGCAGGAAGAAGTGCCAGGGGAGGTTTAGGTTGGGTATTAGGAAAAGGTTCTTCACCCAGAGGATGGTGAAGCACTGGAACAGGCTCCCCAGGGAGGCAGTCACAGCACCAAGCCTGATGCTATCCAAGAAGCACTTGGACAACGCCCTAAGAGACATGGTGTGAATATGGGGTTGTCCTGTGCAGGGACAAGAGTTGGACTCAATGATCCTTGTGGGTCCCTTCCAACTCAGGGCATTCTATGATTCTATAAGATTAGTCTCTAATTTTTCTACCCAACCCACCTGCAGGTCATTGCCCCTATCAAGAAGTGATGTATATTCTGTAGTTGTTCTTACAAGCTGTTGTGACTCAGACACATCACCTAATTACCCACTACAAATTAGCTATTTCTACTATCAGCAAGAGTCAAGGTGCAGCAGCAGCAGCTTTGTAGAAGCCAAATATCTCCCTTGAGAGTCAAATGGGGTTTCTGTTTCTTCTTCTGTCTCTGTGATTGCAGACTAAAGACAGAGAGGACAACAGATAGGTTACTGATTTTTTCTGTTATTCTACTGTTCAATACACAATTCAAATAAGAGAATACATCAGTTGAACTTTTGAACTTTCAGATTAAATATTCTCACTATTTAATGCAATTCTGCAAAGGGAAACAGGAGTGTTGTAAAGTCCATGAACTGATAGTGCTCTGGTAGAATATTTTAAATAAATTTAAAGGTGATGCATGTGTACCATTAAACCAAGGGGAAGTATGACTTGCTAATACCAATGATTTGGTAAAACACTGTATTTTGTTCTTTTTTTTTCCTATGACAGAGAAGTTCAGCTCTTACACTGAGGACATTGTTTTGCCAATAGGGAACAAGCTGTATACATGGAACGAAGAGTATGCTATTAGTCATATTAATGTTTCAACAGCACAATATAATCCACAATTATCTCACTAAAATATAAAAATATCATTAATTACCGTTAACATTGTCATACAGAGACTTCACACTCTCTTGACTCAGTGTTTGACTTACCTTTCCAGTAACTTTCCAGGTGCTAAGGCTAAGATTTCAGATTTTCTCAGGTAGGACAAGGGAGCAGGGGCAGGGTAACAACAAGTTGCCGTCCTCCTGTTAAAGCAAGCTAAAACACGACAGATGCCACAGCCTCTGTCCAGCCAGGACATGAGACCCTGCACTACCAGGCAAATACAGAGCCTGTGGCCTCTTACTAGTAACAACAAAAAAACAACAGAAAGCGTCTGTTTAGGGGATTTGTTTGTTTGTTTGTTCCTGCTCCTCCCTCCCCATCCACACCCCACACTCCACCCCCCACCCCCATTTTTTATTATGCTGCTTTTAAAATTTGGTTTCTTTCATGATGATGTTGTTACTCCTGTATTAGGATACCTAGACAGAACTAAAATAATGTCTGAATTATTTTCTCTGGCTTTTCCATGCATGGAATACTGTTAATAGATCCTTAATCTTTTTTAAGTATGGGACAAATATATCTTTTCCATTTCACAGCTCTTTCAGTATAAGCTGAAATTATCTCAGATACTTGCTCAGTCTTGTAGTGTTCCTATTAACACTAGTTATGTTGATGATATTGTCTTTTCTTTTTGTGATAGTTGTCTAGAAAAAAAAGATATAAACATACTAAAATACTTCAGATGCTTAGTTCTTGTGTCAGCTAAACATTTTATTCTGTATTTGCCAGTGTCTGTGCCCAAAGCATAATTTGTGGAGTTGAATTTACCTGTAAGTAGGAAAACAGAGGTTAGCTGTATAATGGCAAGCTGTGCTGAGTCTTCAGATGTAAGAACTGGTACTGATAACCACAGTAGCAAGGAGGAATTTTTGATGCTTACTCCTACAACCCTCTTATGCCCTGATCCTAATGTTATTCGAATTAGTAAAAATATTTCCGTTGATTATTTACATGGATTTTGGATCAAACAGCTCCAGAACCACTTTCAATTAAACAACAAAAACAGGATACAATCTTGTAGTTGCTGGTACAAAGGTTGCCTAACAAAAAACAGTGCTGCTAAAGACAAGTGATAATGGAGAGTTAAAAACTCCAGCGTGAAGCTTTCAGCTAACAAAGACTCAAAGTATTGAGGTATAAAAAATGCTAAAATGATTATCAAAGTCATCACTTCTGAAGCAGCTTAAATAGTAACTTCCATTTAGCAGTCTTCCAAAATCTGTCTCTCCTAAAGTTTAAAGCTGTTAGGTTCTCATAATGGACAAAGGTTACAGTCACAATCCAATACAACTTGGCTTGCTTGTATTTCTGGGAATTTTGTTTGCTTATTTGTTTTGGTTTGGTTTGTGGGGTTGTTTTGGTGTTTCACACACACACACACACACACACACACATACACACTTAGTAATAGTAACAAAACAATTAATTAAATGAAGCATGGTGAATGGATTTATACAACATACTCAGCACTTTAAATGGTTTGTTAATGAATTTTCACATGGTAGCTGTTGGTTTTCCAAAAAAAAAGTTGAAGGCTGCATTACAACCAGTACAGAAAGAGGTCACTAGTATGATGATCTCTGAAATAAATTGTTTCAGGCTATCCTGTATTTCATACTCACTCTTTTCCTCCATCTCCCATGACCAACCAAATAAAGCATCTTAACATAATTGCACGTTTTCTTGGTTTATCCTAGGGTGTGTTATCTGTCTTTTCCAGTCTCTGCCTCTTTTGTCTACTGTTTATGACCACTGAAGATGAATAGAATGTGTCGGAAAAAGGAAAAAATTCAGCATGAGGGCTGAAAACTGTCACTTAAATGAGCTATTGTCTCTTGGATATCCCTTCTTTCTGGAATAATGATCTACCCTACTCTTTCTTGTAAAAGATGGTGTATTATAAAAAGTAAGCTGTACTGTTAAAATAATCTTTTCCAACAATTACTTGCTTTGCATCCTAAAATGAAAAGAACTAGTGTTTGAAGAGTGCTAGGTCTGCTTTAGTGCTCCCATGTAGCTGCATATACCTGTCAAAACAGAGTTTCAAATCATATCTGCTAATCAGCCAGCTGTGTATAGTTAGAAAGAGAGTATTCAAAACTGACTGAAATAGAGAAAATGTCACTATACCTTGTTTGCCTCACCGATCATTTCTCTGTGTTTAGTTATTAGGAGTCAGATGTGTCCATTGCATTTGAGAAAGAAGTTTAACTTTTTCCTTGCCTTTGAATGAGGAATACATTGCACATTGACAATAAGTCTTACCCAAGATCTCTCCATATTCCAGCAGCAGGGTCTGGGAATAACACAAAGCACTTCTGATACCAGAGGCAGAAGGCACTACCTGCCAACATTCAATTTTACTGCCCTGACCTTTGCTAACCACACTGCTTGCAGTTTTCCCTTTTTCTGTATTGCCTCTATTACCTGTTTTAATATCATTGGGTAAAACACCAGTCTCACACCCAACAGTAGTTGATTGCATTAGGCCTTTAGCTGATGCGAACATTAATCATAGTTTTTAAACAGACCTGGATCTCAGCGTTACTGAAGATCTCTTAATAAAAGTTGCTTAATACTTTACATATTCTGGAGCATAACATAAGTTAGTTTGCTGAGATACCTTGCCATGAATGGGGCTGGCTAAGGCAGTATCTATCTTCTGTGACACTACTAATTTTGCCCTGCCCACCCAAACTATTAGTTTGTGTCATTCTGGTGGTGTTGCCTTTTCTGAATTCCTCCTTTAACCTTGCTGTGTTAGATTTTAAACTTACATTTGCTTTCTGAGGCTCTGATTTTGATAACAGCTTTAGAACTGTGTTTTTTCATTACATTTCTCCTTCTTCCTTTTTCTGTTAGTTCTGATTGCCCAGTAATCCATCTCAGTCAATTTGTCCTCTTCTTAGTCTACACATCTCCCAAAGATGGTTCAGTGGTGTGCAGAAAAGGAAGTGGAAAAACTTGTGAGTTGGGAACTGCACACCTATTTCATTCAATCCCATTTCAAAAAAATGTACCTCCTGTTACACACACACCAGCTGTAAGACATAAATGTAGCACATTAATTTGCTTACCCTGGATTTTGAAAATGCTTGCTGTCTGAAACAAAACACCATTTGCATCCTAAAAGGACACCCTATGTCTGAGTTAGGAGTACTAACTAGCAATGACTTATGAAGTAAAATTAAAGACCTGTTGCACCCATAAAAGTAAAAGCACTATGAAGCAGGCTTTATTACTACCTTTTTTTGAACCCAATCTTAAGTACACAAATGTAGAATAACTGTGTAAGCATTTTTGTACCCAGTGGCACAGTAACAGTTGTCTTGTCACTGTTCGTAGCAGGCCACAGGTATAATGTTAGCTGTGCCCTACACTAATTGTGCAGGGACCAGGTTCCTCCCTGTCAGGCTTGTTACTGACTTTTTATGAGACCATACTAGGTTAATGACAGCTTGAAGTGATGTTACAGTCAATATCATTGATATTACATGTTTAAGGAGTGGACCTAAGACAACCTCATGAAATTCAACAAGGCCAAGTGCAAGGTCCTTGATGTGGGTCAAGAGAGTTCCCAATAGCAATACGGACTGAAAGCAGCCCTTCAGAGAAGGACCTAAGGTACTAGTGGAAGAAAAACTGAGCACTACCTGACAACTAGCACTTGCAGCCCAGAAAGCAAATTGTATCCTGGGCTGCATCAAAAGAAATGTGGCCAGCAGGTCAAGGGAAGTAATTCTGCACCTCTACTCCACTCTTGAGACCCCTCCTGGAGTGCTGCATCCAGCTCTGTGGTCCCCAGTACAAGAAGGATATGGACCTGTCAGGTCATTGAACACCTCTCCTGTGAAGAAAAGCTGTGACAGTTGAGGATGTTCAACCTAGAGAAAAGAGGGCTCCAGGGAGACCTTACTGTGGCCTGTCAATATATATAAAGGGGGCTTGCAAAATAGAAAGAGACTTTTCCCCAGGGCCTCTAGCGACGGTACTTTACATATGTTTATGTACATTTAAACTGAAATATAGTAGATATAAATAGGGTTCTAGAATGAAAGCTTTTATGATAAAGGTGTTGCGACATTGGATGAAGTGGCCAGAGAGGTTGTGGATGCTCCACCATTGAAAGTATTCAAGGTCAGGTTGGATGGGGCTTTGAGTGGCTCAGTCTAGTGAAAGATGCCCCTGTGCATGGTGGGGTGGGGGGGTTAGACCAGATAAACTTTAGAGATCCCTTCCAACCCAAACCATCCTATGATTCTGTGATTATATTATTCTATTATATACAGTTTAATTGGAAGATAGTAGCAAAGATCTTGAAAATATGGGCACGTTTTGAAAACTGTTGACCATACAAAATTCACTGATGATTAATTACACATCATTGAGAAAACATAGCCACAGAAGCAAGAAAAAAAAAGGTGTCTTTTTTTTCCTCTAAGAAAACAATCAGCAACAAGGTGAGGAAGAGAAACAATCAAGCAAGAGGATAAGACACCTGCTGCAGCCTTGGAAAGTAACACCATTCAGGCATCTTGCAGCATATGGTAGCCTCAGACTTGACATCTAACACCATTAATGACCACATCGGTAAACCAGATGATCTCAGTTATGTGGTGTTGTGCACTAGCTGATGTAGAATATGATGTTAAGGACTCGTTTCTGTAGTGATCATGATTAATATTGTGTAAGAACAAATTATTAGTACCAGGTATGTTGTTAATGTGGTAGTCCAGTAAAGTTTAGTTTTAAAGCTTAATACTAGCCTGATTTAACAAATTTACAAATACTCCCACCACAGTGATGTCTAATTTCCTTGCTTTTGTACATGAGCATATATGCATAGTAACACACATATTTAGAAGTAAAACCAAGCCTTTAGAAACAGAAATTTGGTCTCCTCCTAAACTCTGGGTCTCTTTGTCATGCAATGAAAAATGTTTCTTCTCTATACAGAAGCTTTTTTTCTGTTAGAAGCAAACGTGTCTGTTGTATGATATGTAAAATAAAGAGATCAAGAAGAATGGTTTATATGAAGACACATAGGGACAGTGAAACAGAAATGGACAGAGACATCAGTGTTCCAAGTAATGCAGCTACTAGTTTTTGAACAGAAAGTCTTAAGTCTGACACTAGCACTGCGTTTCTTTGCTCACAGTTATTCTGCATTGGAGCAAAGGATTCTGGTTCAGAAGAAAAGGAGAGACAAAGATTTTTGTGCAGCACATGGTTATTGTTATCCACTGAGAACATAAGTCAGAGAACATGAATGTGTAAGGAAGATCATTGGCCTTACTCATGGATAACGGATAGATCAAGCGCCATTATGGTGTGTTGGGCAAGATGTTGGTTTAGAGATATAAACGTGTGTCTGCCTTGTTGATCCTGTATTAATGAGTCCACATGTAAACTGCAGAAAATCAAGCCACATTTTTAACAATTTTCCAGAATTAATTTTGCTTAAGACTGTGAAATGTTATGCACAGGATGGTCCTTTTACTGCAAGAAAATGGAAATTATCCTGATTATTCTAAGAAATCAGTAAGAATATTACTTCAGCAATGATGTAAGACATTTTCAGGTGACTACTGGCACAGTATAACAACCAATAAATAAGAATTTTTTAATGCCTTCTTCAGATGAAAGGCTGTAATGCCGGATGGCAAATTGTGTTCCCTGCACCCTAGGGAACTCTGGCTTGTTTTCTGTGCTTTGTTTTGTTTTGGTTTTTTTGTTTGTTTGGTTGGTTGGTTTTAATACAACTTTAAGATAATACTTTCACACATTTTTCTTACAGCCAAGGTCTCCTTTCTTACATGGTCACATCAGAAACTCCACCAAACCCAAGGATCTTGACTTGAAATTGATGACTTTTCTTGAAGTCCACATTTTAATATGAAATGTGGAGGAACGTTGTGTTTCTAACAAAAATGTGGCAAATTCCAAACCAACTTTAGGAGAAGCTTAAAACCTGACACCTGTTAAATGTTATAGAAATTAGTTTATTGATATTCTGGGCTGTTGAAACTAAAATTTAAGATAGCCATCATGTCAAAGTCTGTATTGGTTTGTATCAGACTGTTCAGATATACAACTTATTGGCAAAGATTGTGGAGCAACAGTAATCAAACAACAAATAACTCAGAATATCTGGGAATTTTAGACCTGGTGAAAGTACTCATTTTTGTTTAACTCATCTTTTTTCCATCACCTATAATAGATTCCAGGAAAATCTGACAACTTTACCTCTACAAAGTCTGTATTAATTCTGGCTTGCATAAACCAGGCTATTCACTTTATTTTAGGTTAAACAAAATAGGCAAGATTTTTTAGCACGGTTCTGTTTGTTTATTTGTTTCTTTTTAAAGTCTATCTGTATCAGCACATTTAATTATAGTCTTGTCATTTCTTCATATTGTAAGTCCCTCTCAGCACCAGAATGTTTTGGGTTTTGGTTTTTTGGTTGTTTGGGTTTTTTTTACTGTCTGGACAGACTATAAAGCAAATATGGGCTTTAACATTAAAGGCCCATTTTGAAGAGTACAGTGAGCCATGGGGCTCACCTTTTGTAAAAATATCTGGGAACTTGCTTCAAGGAGTACCCTATGACATACTATGAAGACTAGGGGTTTAACTTAAAAGAAAAAAAATGCTGATAAAACACAGAATATTTTTTACAGGTCCTTCTTGCAGTAAGCCTGAGTTGTGGTTCCAACTGTTGTAATGCAATTTATCATAGAATAGAATTATGAAATCATAGAATGGTTTGAGTTGGAAGGGACCTTTAAAGGTCATTAGTCCAGCCCTCCTGCAATAAGCAGGGTCATCTTCAGCTAGACCAGGTTACTCAGAGCCCCAGCCAACCTGACTTTGAATGCCTCCAAGGATGGGGCATCTAGAACCTCTCTGGGCATCCTGTTCCAGTGTTTCATGACCCTCATCATTGTAAAAAAGTTCATCCTTAGGGCCAAACTAAATCTACCATCTTTTAGTTTAAAAACATTGCTCCTTGCCCTATTGCTACAGGCCCTACTGAAAAATCTGTCTCCATCTTTCTTATAAGCCCCCTTTAAGTACTGAAATTTTGCAGTCGTATCTCCCTGGAGACTTCTCTTCTTGAGGCTGAATACCCCCAACTCTAACAGCTTTTCTTCACAGGAGAGGTGTTCCAGCCCTATGACCATTTTTGTGGCCCTGCTCTGGACCTGCTCTGACAGGTCCAGGTCTTTCTTATACTGAGGACTCCAGAGCTTGACACAGTACTCCAGGTGGGATCTCATGAGAGTGGAGTAGAGGTGCAGAATTACCTCCCTTGACCCACTGTCCACACTTTTTTTCATGCAGCCAGGAATACTATTGGCCTTCTGGGCTGTAACCACACATTGCTGGATCATGTCCAGCTTTTCATCCACTAGTATCCCCCAAGTTCTCTGTATGGCTGCTCTCAATCTCTTCACCCCCCAGCCTGTATTGATACTGGAAGTTGCCCTGACCCACATACAGGACCTTGGCCTTGCTGAACCTCACAAGGTTCACATGGGCCCACTTCTCAAACTTGTCAAGATCCCTCTGAACGTCATTCTGTCCCTCAGGCATGTCAACCGCACCACTCAGCCTGGTGTCATCTGCAGACTTGCTGAGGATACATTCAATCACATTATGTCATTGATGAAGATATTAAACAGTTTTGGTCCCTATATGGACCCTTGAGGGACACCACTCGTCACCGGTCTCCATCTGGACATAGAGCCATTGATCACTACCCTCTGGATACAACCATCCAGACAGTTCCTCATCTACCCAGCAGTCCATCCATCGAATCAATATCTCTCCAATTTAGAGAAAAAGATGTTGTGAGGGACCATGTCAAAGGCCTTACAGAAGTCCAGATAGATGACAAATGTAGCTCTTTCCTTGTCCACCCATGTAGCCACTTCATCACAGAAGGCCATTAGGTTGATCATGTAAGACTTGCCCCTAATGAAGCATGCTGGTTTTCTTGACGCACCTCCCTGTCCTCCATGTGAATTAGCATAGCTTCTGGGATGATCTGTTCCATTATCTTCCCAGGCACAGAGGTGAGGCTGACAGGACAATAGTTCCCAGGGTCCTTCTTTCTACCATTTTTAAAAATGGGTGCAATGTTTTCCTTTTACCAGTCACTGGGGAGTTGACCTGACTGCCATGACTTTTCAAATATCATGGAGAGTGACTTGGCAACTACACCAACCATTTCCCTTAGAACACTGGGGTGCATCTCATCAGGTCCCATAGACTTATGCATGTTGAGGTTCCTCAAGTGGTCATGAACCTAATCTTCTCTTACAGTAGGAGGGACTTTGCTCCCCCAGTCCTGGCCTTGAGGTCCATCCACTCAGAAGGTGTGGGAAGAGAGATTACCAGTGAAGACTGCAGAAAAAATGTTGTTAAGTACCTCAGCCTTCTCCTCATCTGTTGTAACCAGTTTGGCGGTTTTCTTCTTCAGTGGGGTACACTTTCTTTGACCTTCCTTTTCTGGCTGACACAGTTGTAGAAGCCCTTATTATTCTTTGTAGCACTTGCTATGTTCATCTCCACCTGCACCTTGGCCTTCCTGACTTCTTACCTACAATACCAGACAACATCCCTATAATCTTCCCAGGACATCTGTCCCTGCTTCCACTGCCTGTGCATTGCCTTCTTGCCCTTTAGTTTGACCAGCAGGTCTTCACTCATCCATGCTAATCCCTTGCCTTCCTTTCCTTATTTCTTGCACCTGGGGATCAAGAGCTCTTGTGTTCTATGGAAAGCATCTTTAAAGATCTGCCAGCTCTGTTCTGCTCCCTTGACCCTGAGGGCAGTTTCCCAGGGGGTCCTATTGACTAACTCCTTGAGGAGCTGGAATTTTGCTTTCTAAAATTCAGGGTCCTGACTGTACTCTTTACCTGTCCCATTTCCCTCAGGTCTGCAAACTCCACCAGTGCATGATCCCTGCAGCCCAGGCTGCCTCCAATCTTGGCATCACTGGTTAGCTCACTTACATTGTTATTCACAGATAATAATTTTTGTTCACAAAAAAGAAATGACTCAGATTTAATGAATGATTTAATGAGAGGGATCCACATACACAGATTTGGAATTTGGATTATTACATAGAAGGCAGTAGTATAGAAAGAGAAGCAGATAAACTTATGCTAGAGATGCCATTCTCAGTTTTCTAAATTTTGGTTTACATGTTATCTGTTTGCCTTAAAATTATAGTTAGTATAAGAATTATTCCATGTTTAAACAATCAGTAGAAAAGTTATGACTGTTTATGTTCCTTTTTTGTTTATGTCAGGATTTTGACAAAAAGCTGGGAGAAAGAAATTTTCTTATGCTGTATTTCTCTTATGATTATGAGGCATTCAGCACTTGAGAATGCAGAGACGGTCAAAGACTCAGCTCTCTTAGGACTTACATGGTTATCATTAGATATCCTTACCCATGTAAAATATATAATTTTCCCCACGACTTCACAATTCAGAGCTGGCAAGTGCCTGATTAAAAAAAAAACCAGCAGTCCAGTAGATCACTGTAGGAAAAATGTCCAGTTTCTTAATTATTTGTAGAAAGCAAATGCCAAACACTCACAAGCACAGCTGAAAGAAATCAATTTTCTATCAAAACAATGAACCACCTGTCTTTTCCAAGTCATTCACACATATCTGTCTGATTTGTGGGATATGGCACTTTAAAACAACAAAGCTGAAGTGAGGCTTATTACAGAGTGACAGGATTTTCAGTAGTATAATGAAATTTCAATAACCTTGTGATCCTGATCTGATTTGATTGTATTTTTAGAAAATATTCTTTAAATAATATCATAATGTCACATCCTTAAATCTATATAATTAGCTATCTAAATAACTTCTGCAGTATTTATGATTTGTAGGGTTTTTTCCTCTTCAGGTAAGGATGCTTAAAATATATACATATACCTGAGAAGATATCTATTGTCTATCCCCACCCCCTACACCCCCACCTTTTACTTTGTGTTCAAATAAAAATGATGAAAAAGGGGAGAGGTCAGTAGAAAAGCCAACACCACATTCAGAGTTTTCATGGGATCAGGGGTAAAACTACTAGGGAATGTTTTTTAAATCTGTGTAAATTAAAGTTATTTACTGTCTGTAACTTGTTTTTTAAACCCAAATTCTCTTCTTGACTTGTACAAATTTTCTGTATAGTATAGAGCACTGAGGTTCACAAATCCACTTCTCCCTCGTTTTCTTTACAGTTGTTCATATACTGAATTAATTTTTCAACAAATGTTGTCATTATACATCTTAAAAATATGACCATAATCAAAAAGTAGTAGAAGTATATTACATACAGAAAGATTAGATGATTTGCCTTTTGATCAGTGAAATAATGAGCAACAGAAGCTGTTAATGTTTCATCATTTACAATATTTAAAACTGGTATATGTAAAATTGCAGAGTAAGTGCAAAGTGGAATATTCCTTCTCTGACAAACAGATGGAATGGGTAATCAAAATTGTCTCTTTTTTAGTTGCAAACTTTTTTTTTTAAATGACTCTGTTTTGGTTATTGTCACAGCTGTTAACAGCTGACTCAGAGCTGTTACAAATCCTTAACACTGATTTAGCCAAATGGTAGACATTCATATGATATTAGTTTTTAAATTCCAGCACAATATAGTAGACATCTTTTTCTTCATCCCTTACTTCCATTACTGCTTTCCCTATCCTTTGTTCTCAATAATTCTACTTCAAGAAAAACAAGAGAACTGGCATTTTCAGGTATACATTAAAATGTCTTTGAACTTAGATGCTTTCTTTTCCAACTTGCATAGTTTTAATGAACATTAAAGTTTTCACTTACATATTTATATAACTTATTCTCCATGAGTAATCTTAGTAGTTGTCATAATCGTACTTATAATGGCTTTTAAATTAATACGGTATTTATCATAAAAACATCTTTATTTATAAGATGGTAAGAAATAATTGCCTTTTACTTCTTTTAAATGGGTTCATAATTAACATTTCTAATTTTAATATTGAAATTAATACATCAATATAAATGTAAAATGTGATTAATTAATACCTGAAATAGTAAAAAAATATTTTCACCTCCATGCTTCTATAAGATGTTAAGATTTTCTGAACAACAAAAGAAACCCACAGATTTTTTGTTGTTCATAGTGTTCTGTGACTTTGTGGACTATAAAATTCTTGTGGAAAATAAAAAATGATAACCCCCTCTCCCAAGAGCAAAAACTAAAACAAAAACATGGATGTTTTCAGTCTGTTCTAAAAACATGGAAGGCTCAGTTTGCACAGCATATGATTTTAACACTTTGTAAATAAACCAAAATTTAACCATTATTTAAATACAAATGACTTTACTAGAACTCAAATTTATAAAGGTAATAACCAACAGAGTAGGCAGCTATTTTATACTGTTTACTGTACATCCAGAAAGCTCAGTGAAATGGATATTATAAGATTATGACCTTTGGTTTAACCTTCAAGTGTACTTAGACTCCTATGTTATTCCACTAGTGTGAATAGTAACTCTTCAGCTATTGGAAATAATTTTCAAGACAGACCTATGGTGACTTTTGAGTATGTTGCAAATAGTAGTCCAAATTCTGTTATAATTAGCAGGCAATATTTCCATTCATATCAACAATAGCTTTACCTTAGTGAGTCACAATTCTTCAAAAACTTCATGCAGTTAACAATCAAGCTAAAAAACTTTCAAATAAAAACTTCACATGAAGTTTTATAGCTTTTGTTTTTTGCCAGCAAACACAATTTCTTCACTTCTAACACATTTAATATCTCCAATTCTGTATTTAAAAAAACTATGTGACAATGCATACAGAATAATTGGTCATATGCATACTTGTCTTATAACATGGCAGGGTCACAAAAGTAAAATAAGCTGGGGGAAATAAAAGTATCTTGTTATATATGGGGAAAAAAAGAATAAAGTTTACGAAATTATCTTATTCTTAGAACCTGAAGAAGAACTTTGCCAAATTTATTCTCGGTGTGAACTGAAAATATCATATATTCATTATCAAAATTTATAATTTTATAAATTATATATGTCTAGCCAAGCAAATGACGTTTTGCTGTAATCACTTGCAAGTGCAATGCTCAGTATACATAACGGAGCCTTTAACAGATTTTTTTTTTTATGTATTGATTCTATAGATATTTAGCTAACAGGAATGGTTTGTACAGGCATGTCTTGAACAAGCTGAAATATACTCCTTAACAGAAAGCATACTATCTGCTTTCACTTCACTGGGACTTGATATCTGTTACAATTAGAAAGACCTCTTGTAGTAAAATTCAGAAACCTCACCAGATCAGAGTCTAAAGGAGTATTCAGTGTTAACAGAGCAGTCATTTTTGTGTAGGGTCCTCATGTTTCTTTTCTTAATAAGGTTCATTATACTACAAAAGCAAGATCTCTTGACCTGCTTGTAAATTGGCATAGTTGCATTCAGTCCCTAAGCAGTGTGTGTCAACCTCCAATGCCATTAATTTTAAGTCAAGAATGGGTGTCTTTCCAAAAGATGCAGACTTTATTATAGATCTAGAGGAGTAATATCTAGTTGAAATGTTGCAAGTTATAGCAAAAAGAGTCTCCATAACATTCCCTATGAGTATATTTTTTTTTTGCAAGTTCTGCTCTCAGAACTGGTTTGGAGCAACCAAAATTATGCTTACATACCAGTGTGCCTGGAGTTCTACTTTTGTTTGACTGAAATAAGGGTTAATATTTCAATATAAGGGTCACTAGTAGTCTCAAAAGTAAATTGTTTGGGTTGCCGTAAGGGATGACTGGTAGAAAGGAAAGGTTTAAGTACACTTTTTGCTAGCTAATTATTTGACTTCGCTAATCCACACTATTACCAACTATTGATTCCCCCCCTACCCAGGCCTCAATACTACAAAGTGGATTTTTATGCCATGCAACAAATTGTCCGATACTAAGGGCTGTAGGTGTGGACTGGATCTGAACTGGTAGACCAAAGCTAACACACCCCATTTCTCCTAGACATACCAACATAAACTCAGTAACAATTCCTTCACAACTTCCCTGATATTGCAGCAAGCTGCTGTCAGCAATACATTAAGCTTCAGGACCCTTGAAAAGCTTAATCACTATTCAGCAGTACAGTAGGAAATACTTTAGAAAAACATGATGGCAAAATATCGAAAGACATCAAGGATTTTTCATATCTAAGGAGGCCAAGAGTGTCTGAAAGAAAGCAAATTATTTCAACTAGTTTAACGTATGGTCTTTGAGTGGTATACAACAACCAGACACAGGACGTCCTTTTGCTTTCATCTTAAATTCTTGTATTTTACTGCTGAACCAATAAAGTGGTATACCTTGCAATGATGCTATCTAGGGTGAAGCAACTCCAAAATGAAAAACTTGAAATAATGTAGTTTCTAATTTTATTTTTTAAAGAGCTGTATGATGAATATTCTTATTTTACTTGAAATTTTAGAAATAATTTTCCTCAAATTTTATAATTCTGTGGAAGCTGACTAATGAATATCTCTTTAATGAACAACTTAATGCAGAAAAATACCCAAACTTTCAACTGAATTGAAACCTTAAACTTTCTGTCAAACTTTTCAGATCACTTAATAAATAAGTAATAAATTAAAAAATCCACACAACTCTGCACATCAGTTCAGTCTAATGACCAATGAGCCAAAGCTGTTTCACAGAGGCTGATCTTTAGTCCAGTTTTTACACAGTGAAAAGGTAAGATAAACAACTCAGTGAACTGAAACAAGTTAAATTCTACAAATTTGTGTTAGAAAGGTTAGCCTACGGAATTTGATTGTCCTCTTCGTAATATCCTAGATGACGAGATGTTCAATATGAAATTTTAATCTGAGTTTTGTATGACCTCTTCAAAAAAAGGTTGCAGAGGGAATAAACAAAACCTTTCTATGTGTATTCTACTACCTGAATGTGTGCAACCTGCACCTTTAGTTCTGAAATTACAGATTTAATTTTAATAGCTTGAGAATATATCTAGTTCTAAATACTTTTGTCTGAAGAATTACTAGATCAGATTGTGAGTACACAGTATTGCAAACATAAGAACAAGATTTCAGTCCTTGGTTACAAAAGTGAAAGATGTACAGAGCAAGATGTGAGCAGTTAAGGAATTTGTTGTCACGTTGGTTTCTCAGTCAAGCCAATTTTGTAAAAAGAAGATCGTTTTTGAAAAGTAGAAATTAATTCTAGGCTGGCAGGTAATGGTTCTTCCTTGTTACCACATCTATTCCAGGATGATGGAATCTGGCGCTAAAGTAAGTTTTTCTTATGCTATGCTAAGCATCCTTGTCACTGATTTCCTATTCACTGGCTGTTAGTCTGTAAAGACTCAGTATTTCCTACGATTTGGTAAAAGATCAACTAAATAAGAAGCCACAGTTCTTGTGTCCATCACATGCATTCTACTTTTCTCAACTTCATGAGGATTTCTTCCAGAAATTACTATTGATGGAACCACTTGATGGTGGGTTTGGGTGCAAAGGACTAAAACTCCTGAGATAAAATCCTTGGCTTGAGGAATAAAATAAAGAAGTTAAAAGTGTACCAGAAATATGGATTTACATTTACTCTGTAATGGATCTCAAGGTTTAGTTCTATATGGATTTTTATTAGCTATCTTGTGGCTGCATCTTTCTGGAATTCAGTGTTGAGTAGTTAATACATTTTATTGCTATGTAGGAGATAAATCTAAGGTAGAAAAATATGTTTCACTTCAGTTGCTACTATATCACCAAGTGACAGAATTCGTGCCATCACAGCACTTATCATGCAAAGGTCTGGATATGCCTGAGAAAAGGAAGTGCAGCTGCCTTCTGGACTGTGCTATAGATTTTGGGTTTAGTCAATGTGTTTTGCTCACCTACCTCTCCACCACACTTGTTGTCTGGCGAGCTGCCCCAGAGGATCAGGTAGGTAGTTCAAGCACTTAACTGACCAGTCAGAACACACGTGTATCTGTCACTGTCCCTTCTGAAGAGTTTACAGCCATCCATTGCAGCACTCCAGTTGTGTGAGTCATTCCATCATGTTTCTGTGACGGCAACTAATATCATAGTTTTCCTGTTGCACAATGGCTTCCAGCTCCTGTTTGCTGCCCATGTTGTGTGCATTGGTGTAGATTCACTTCATTTGGGCTATCAATCCCACCAACATTTTGAAGGGAGAAACCCTAATTCCTATGTGACCATTCTCAGTTGCTTCTGTGGTTTCTAACACATCCATAACCCTTGCATCTTTGCTGCCACAGGGATCTCCATCCCCTATCTCCAAAATTCTGCTGGTGACACCAGGCTTGGAAACAGGTATTGATCTGCTGGCTCTTCCTGCTTCTTCCTTCATTATTCCCTGCAACTGGAAGGATAGAGGAGAACACTACTTGTGGTCCTGATCCACTACAAGTCATCCCAAGGTCCTGAAGCCTTGTGTTCGTGCTCTCCCCTGACTTATGTCTAAGGCCAGATGGATGGCCTTTATTTCGCTAATTGACTCAATTCTCCTTCATCATTTTCTCTGACTTGCCATATAGGACTCCATACAGCAGCCTTCCATCTCCAGTGCTTTCCCACAAGGCGACAGGACCCATCAGTGAACAGGGCATACTGCTTCTCTTTCTGGCAGTATGTTATACAGTGGGGCTTATTCAGCACATGTCACCTCCTCCTCTGGTGATATTCCAAAATCTTTGCCTTCTGGCCAGTCCGTTATCACCTCCAAGATTGCTGAGCGACTGGGGTTTCCTACTTGAGCCCATTGGGTGATCAGTACAGCCCATTTACTCCACATAGCATCAGTTGCGTGATGTGTAGAGGGGACTGTCCATTTGAATGTCCAGCCCAACACCACCAGTTGGGGTGACAGGAGCAGCTGTGATTCAGCACCAACAACTTCTAAAGCAGCTTAGATCCCTTCATATGCTGCCAATATCTCTTTTTCAGCTGGAGCATAGCAGACTTTGGACCCTCTGTGTCCATGACTCCAAAACCCTAGGGGTCGACCTAGAGTCTCCCCTGGCACTTTCTGCCAGAGGCTCCAGGTAGGGCCATTCTCCCCAGCTGTGGTGCAGAGCACATTCTTTACACCTTGTCCTGCCTGGACTGGCCCAAGGGCTACTGCATGAACTATGTCCTGTTTAATCTGTTCAAAGCTTGCTGTTGCTCAGGGCCCCATTTGAAACCATTCTTCTTCCAGATCGCTTGATAGAGAGGACTCACCATCAGACTATAATCTGGAATATGCATTCTCCAAAAACCCACAACACCCAAGAAAACTTGAGTTTCCTTTTTGCTAGTTGGTGGAGACGTGGCTGTTACTTTGTTCATCACGTCCACTAGGATCTTACAACATTCCATCTTGCCATTTTATTCCTAAAGACTGGATCTCCTGTGTGGTCCATTAACTTTACTTAATCTTATAGCAAAAACCAGGCTTCAGAAGGATTTGGACTATTTTCTTCCCTTTCTGAAAGACAACTTCAGCTGTGTTGCCCCACATGATGATGTCATCAACATATTGTAGGTGTTAGGGAGTTCCACCTTTTTCCACACTACTATGGACCAGTCCATGGCAAATGGTAGGGCTGTGTTTCCACCTCTGGGGCAGTTGATTCCAGGTGTACTGGACACCCCTCCAAGTAAAAGCAAACTGTGGCCTGCACTCTGCTACCAAAAGGATGGAGAAAAATACATTAACAATACCAGTTGTCGCATACCACTTGGCTGCCTTTGACTCCAGTTTGTATTGAAGTTCTATCATGTCCGGCACTGCAGCACTCAGTGGCAGAGTGACTTCATTAAGGCCACAATAGTCTTCTGTTAGCCTCCACTCTCCATTTGACTTCTGCGCTGGCTATATGGGACTATTTAAAGGTGAGCGAGTCTTGCTGATCACTCTCCAGTCGACTGGAGGACCCATGGATGGGAATCAGGGAGTCTCAGTTGGTGTGATACTACCACTGGTGCACTGTTGTGGTGGCAATCGGCGCCTGTTGTTCTTTGACCTTCAGCAACCCCACAACAGAAGGGTCCTTCAAGAGACCAGGCAAGGTAGAGAGCTATTTAATTTCCTCCATCTACAAGGCAGCTACACCAAAAGCCCACCTATACCCTTTGGGTCCTTGAAATATCCCCTCCTGAGGTAGTCTATCCCAAGGATGCACGGAGCCTCTGGGCCAGTCACAATGGGGTGCTTTTGCCACTCATTCCCGGTTAGGCTCACTTTGGTTTCCAATAGTTAGCTCTTGGGATCCCCCTGTCAATCTGGCAATACTGATGGGTTCTGCCCAGATATATATAGCTTGATGGCATTAGGGTGCACTGTGCACCTGTGTTCACTAAAGCTTTATACTCCTGTGGGTCAGATGTGCCAGGCCATTGGGTTCACACAGTTCAGTAAGCCCGGTTACCCCTTTCCTCTGCCTGTCTGGAGGCAGGGACCCTCTAGTCCCGATCATGGCATTTGCAACCCACTTCCTGTAAATGTGAATCAAGAGTCTCTCTATTAAGCTCAGAAGTAAACTCAGCACTTCTACTCCTCTGTCTGGGGAAACTGGAAATTCACTGGAAACTCACTGGAAACTGGAGCAGCAACTTTCCTGGAAGAACCACCCTGAGTGACTGGTTTTCCTTGCAACTCATGCCTCTAGGGTCGAGGTAGATTTTCCATCCCACTTCCTCCTGTCCTCTCCGTGGTCATGCAGTTAAAACCATAGGGTGAACCATGGTGTGTATCTGCTTTCTTGAGCAAAGGCACGCTTAGTCTTAACGGCTGAGATACTGGTCCATACTGGTGGGGAGTGCTGCTGGAACTCCTGGGACAGTTTCTCCACAGCCAAGGTGAGGGAGGAAGAGAAATTTGCTTTGTAATCCCAGAGTTTATCAATCATCTCCGCCACCATTGGTGCCTCGTCACCTCTCCAGGACATTACTGCCAATGAGTTTCCATGCATCCATGATGCGCTCTGTACAATCTTCTGCCACATGGGTTGTGTGCACTGGGCTTCATCTCACTCTTTGGATGACTGTTTCGTCCAGGACCCCATAAACCACCTCAAGCACGGCTAGTTCACTCAGGTACTGGATATCTTTCTCCGTGGTTGTCCATTTTCCTAGGCAAAATGTAACATCTTCTTTAAAGGGACACCTTTCCTTCACTCCAGACAGGAGTTGTGTCCAGAGGCTGAGGGCTTGTGTGCCTTTTCCAATTGCTTTGTCAGTGCCCCCTTCCTCAGAAAGGGGTCCCAGTTGTTTGGCCTCCTTCCCCTGTAATTCCAGGCTACTGGCCCCATTATCCCAGCGTCGGAGCAAACAGGTGACAATGGACTCACCTGAATGACATCTGAAATCTTTTTGTATATCCTGCAACTCTCTTAAGGATAGGGATCGGGTGGTCTCCGATTCTTGTACAAGTTCTTCCTCTTCCTCCTCCTTTCCTCATGATGACCCTGCTCTTCCATCTTCTCTTTCCAAATGAGTTGTCTTTCTCTTCCAAGATTTCTTCTTGTGTATAGTGGTGACTGATACTGGCATGGTTTGATCCTTTGATTCAGCTGCAACGCTTGTCACTGGGTTTGGAGTAGCCACACGGTCTGTCGTCTGGTTTTGAGTTGCCTCAGTGCTTGTCGCTTTCCTTGTCTTCGTCTTTTTAGATCCAGAGGCTTCCTCTTACCCTTGGGGGTACTGAATAGTGTTAAACAGGGCTCAATAGGCATGGGCCAGGCCCAAGCACATTGCAGTAATTTGTATCTCTCTGTCACTGCCTGGGTGACAACATACTTCCTCCAAATATTCTACTAATTTTTCAGGATTTTGCACTTGTTCAGGGGTCCAAAAACATTGGCGTCCCAAAGTCCCAAAACATTGGCGGTGCCCACCTTCTTAGGCATTTGCCCATACTATTCCACATACCCTGCCACCCATAGCTATCGAGCCTTGGGGCAGACCTCTGGATGATATACTTAAATTGCTTATTAACCTTAGACAGAACTAAAACTGTCTGCCAAAGCAATACCAACAGATGTATCTTAACTACCCAAGGATGTTCAATATACTGAAAAGTTGTTATAATGAAGGAGGAGACATTACATAAGATGGAAGCTAAGGTGCCATTCTATATTTTCTCTATAAAAAATCTCTCAGAGGAGGAGGTATAATTGCTAATTGTCTCCATGAGGTGGTACCCGAAGTACAGTAACAACTTCCATGCAAGACCCAAATAACCGATAATGCTAAGGCCAGTGTTTTAATAACAAATCTCTCAGGCAAAACATCTCTAATCACTGCAGAGCACAGCAAACTACAAAAACCAACGGCAATTTTTAACGTGTACTTCAAAATTAGCATGGTGAGATTAGACAAACTAATATCAAGAGTAGATGAGTCAGTGCTGTGACCAGCAACAGTTACTATCTCAAACCATTTGTGCCCAATGTTGAGTGCTAAAAAGGACTGGTGTGTTTCAGCCCCAGTCAACAACTAAACACCACACAGCTGCTCGCAATCAGAAGAGCAAAAGGAAAAAAATAAAACTTGTGGGTTGAGATAAGAACAGTTTAATAATTAAAATAAAATAATAATAATATTGATTATGATAATAATAACAATAATGATAATAAAAAGGGAAAGGGAAAAAGAAAAAACAACCAAAACCACAAACAATACAACCACTCACCACTCACTGACCGATGCTGCTGGTCCCTGAGCTGCAATTACTGCCTCCCTTCCCTTTCCAGCTCCTCCCAGTGAACATACTGGGCATGACGTTACATGATAAAGAATACCCCTTTGGCCAGCTTGAATCTGCTCTCTTCGCTCTGTCCCCTCCCCTCCCGGCTTCTTGTGCACCTGGCAGAGCATGGGAAGCTGGAAAAGTCCTTCGCTAGTACAAGCGCTACCCAGCAACAACCAAACATTAGTGTGTTATCTCAACATTGTTTTCATACTATGTCCAAAGCACAGCACTATGGCAGCTGCAGTGAAGAAAATTAATTCTACCCCAGCTAAAACCATGATAATTGCCCTTGGAATTCTGTTGCAACTTCATAACTGCCTACTGGAAAAATCAATAATGGATAGTCATCTAAGTGCTGTAGCAGGGTAGGAGGTTTTCTCTTCACTCTTTAACCCAAGCCCCAGGGAGGCAGAAGACTTCCCTAAGACCTGGGTCAGGCTGGCATATTGGGTCTTCTGTTCCCTTCAGAAGGGTGTCTCCTATGAAAATGACACATCTTTTTTTCTTTATGGAAACAATTTTGATGCAGGACATTGGCTGACTTAACCTCCAAGATAGATGAACCATTGTCCTTGCTAGTTGTTTGGCTCCACTTGCAGAGCCTCATATCTATTATGCAAGGGCATCGGGAAAGGTGAGGTAGCCACAGAAGAGGCACACCTGCTGCGCCAGGCAGGAACTTGTTGCCATTGCCCTCTATCCCTTAAGTCACTGTGTTCAGCCAAGCGGAGAGAGGACAGGGAATCCTTCTTATCACATGTCCTGTCAGCCTTTTGGGCCTGTCTCAGGGAATGTAGGGTGCAGTTCCAGTAGTTCTAGATAACTATAATTTATATTTATATATATTTATGTATATATAGGACATATATAATATATATGTCTATATATATTTATATAATATATATACCTAGATCAGACGCAGCTCTCCCTGATACTCCTCAATCTACTCACCTCTTCCCAGTGCTCTGTCACTAAGCAGAGTTCCTCCACCTGGGCGCACCTCCCACAGGGTGCTCACTACTGCCATCTGACCCCAGCATAAGAGCAGGGCACACCCTGCACCCAGACACCTCAGTGGCAGCATGTTCCTGCTGGAGCTCTGCTTCTGAAGCTGCATCAGTTGTGGTGGGTGCAGATATTAAACAGGCTGTGACTTTCTACTGGGTGTATATCATTGCTCCCTCGTCGAGCTGGCAGAACTTCAGCACCATTGCTGCACACCCTTTGCGCATACTGCCATGCAAACATCCACATCATGCCCTTGCTGACATGCTGTTTACCTACACTGTTCGTGGTGCTCCTGGTTGCCAGGGCTTCCTGAGGGCTTCTTTTATATAGGGCAGGGGGAGGGGCTTGGGTGACACTGCTCCCTGCCCAGGTCTTGTCAGCCACTGTTGTGCAAGATGTGGGCTCCTGGTGGGTCTCTTGGCTCCTGCTGAGGCTCCCCCCAGCTCAGAAAACCCCACTGTACACCACACTAGAGCACTCCCCTGCAGATTGTGCCAGCACCGGTGCTGCTTGCTTCAGTGACTAGTTATGCTATGGAGCAGGAGAGGTATTTCTGTGAACTGGATGATTAGCAGAAACCTACTTCCCAAACAAAATTTTATCACAGGAGGTAGTAGTGAATGGATGTGTGTGCTGAAGGAGGAAAAGGGCTAATTATGTTCTGGTAGCGTAAGTGGAGTTCTGAAGGGTTTTCCCCATCCTGTATTTTTGTAGTATAACGAACAGTACGTCAGACTGGATAGTTTGCACTTGTGACAAAGCCTTGAGTTATGGAGTGTGCAGAGGAGTTGATAGGCAGTATTGGCTCAATATAACACTACCCCAGAAGTCATTTACTGCACCAGCACATAGATTTCTGCTGGTCATGGTTTGACTACCCAACATAAAGTGGCTGGAAATCTCTTTCTCTTTACCCTGGGAGCCATTAGATTATTGGCAATGCATATTTCCCTGACAATGTTTCCCCTACATGCTGTATTAAGATTCTGGAGACTTCAAGAATTTCTTCTCTAATACTTAAAATATAAATGAGGTAAAGGCAAAAGTGCCAGCTGGTTCTGCACTGTGTTTGCAGTGTGCAGTCTTGCTAACCCAAGACATAACTGGAGGGCAAAAGGAAGGAAATGTCCCTTCTCCTTCTTTGCAGATCTATAGTAAGGTTACTGTGGACTGTGAAGAGGAAATGAAGAAAAGTATAAAGTCTGACTTTGTCATTTAGGTGTGAATGTGACTAGAGGGCATAAAGCTGCAAATGCCATCCCTGTCGGCAGCTGAAAGAAAAGTACAAAACACTGACATCACAAAATCCCAAAGGGAGAAATTTTAGGCCCTTGATGCTGCAAAACACTGTCTGCCTTAGCTTTTATTTTACCAGAGACCTAGTCTATTTGGGGCATCTTTTATTTCTGAAAGATGTTACCTTTCTGTGCCCCTCTTTTTACAGTGTCTTATTTGCAAAAAAAGCTACCACTCCAGAGTAAATTTAATTTATCTTTCCACATTTTCTCCCTCAATGATCACAATTCATTTTATTAATAGTAAAATTCCAGTTCACAGTATGCCAGCATGACTGTTTTTCAGAACGGTTGCCTTTCTTAGAGAAAGGAGGAGAGATTGGGGAAAAAAGGGGGAGGAGAGAGAGGAAAAGAAAACAATCTAGATGCAATTATGAGTGACCTTGCAATACTGAACTGGCATACTCTACAGAATCAATAGCCAGACAAGTTTCTGTGGCAGATCCAATAAAAGGAAAAAGCACTGGTGTGGGGAGGAAGCCAAGTAGATTAGAAAAAAAGAGATCATCGTACTACTATTTCTTTGAAGGTGACAATTCTCTGATACAAGTTTTGAGGCAGAAATTTGATTCACACAAAAAGTGACAGCTGTTGTGGCTTTGGCCAATTAAATGATGAAAAAATGTAATAATTTTATGCTCTGTCTGGTATAAAACCAGGTACTTGAACACCAGTCAGCTAGGTGAAAACAGTGATGAGTGTATAATTTGTTGCTGCAGATCCAGAATTTCCTTCCTTCCTTCCTTCCTTCCTTCCTTCCTTCCTTCCTTCCTTCCTTCCTTCCTTCCTTCCTTCCTTCCTTCCTTCCTTCCTTCCTTCCTTCCTTCCTTCCTTCCTTCCTTCCTTCCTTCCTTCCTCCTTCCTTCTTCTTTCTTCCTTCCTTTCTTCT